>NC_088873.1:30810258-31013830 GCF_032884065.1 Artemia franciscana
AAAAGACACACACACAATAACAACGCTAAGTCAGACACACTGGCACACACTGTCAGACACACAGGCATAGTAACAGAGAGAGAGAGACAAAAACACAGGCACAAACACACAGATACCACCACACAAAGCCAGACGCACAGGCAAGGAGATAGAGAGAGAGAGACGAAAACAAACAGAGGGAAAAACACACACAGCAACTGTTTTGTGTGTCCGACACAAAGTCGGACACACAGGCACACATAGTCAGACACACAGATACGGAGAGAGAGAGAAAGAGAGAGACAAAAATGTACAGAGAGAAAACACACACACACACACACACAGCCACACATAGTCAGACATGCACACATTCAGACACACAGGCATGGATAGAGAGAAAAAATACACAGAGGGAAAAACACACGCAGTCGGACATACTGGCACATAGTCAGATACACAGGCACTTAGAGAAAGACTCTAACACGTAGAGGGAAAAATACACACACGCACATCCACACTGTCAGAGACACTGGTATACACACAATCAGACACACAGACACTAAGAGAGAGATACAAAAACGAACGGAGGGAAAAAACACACACACATACAAAGACACATACACAACGACAGAGTCAGACACAATGGCACACACACAAACACAGTCAGACAAACAATCCGGGATTAAGACAAACACAAACACACACAAACACACACACGCAACCACACAAAGATAGACACACAGTGCACACACACACACACAGTTAAACACACATGCACGGAGAGAGACAAAACACACACATGGAAAAACACACACACAACCACACGAATTTAGACAAACAGGCACACACACACACACACACACACACACACACACACATATATATATATATATATATATATATATATCTATCTATATATATAAAAATAAGTTGTCTGTCTGTGGATGGATCAGGTGACGTCACCTGAAAAAACTGGATCAGGTGACGTCAAAACTGAAAAAACTAAAAAAGGCAAAAACTACAAAAAAAACTAAAAACTAATAAACAAAATAAAAAAGCTAAAAAACTAAAAAAACTAAAAAAAGGCAAAAACTACAAAAAAAACTAAAAACTAATAAAAAAGCTAAAAAACTAAAAAAACTAAAAAAAGGCAAAAACTACAAAAAAAACTAAAAACTAATAAAAAAAAATAAAAAAGCTAAAAAACTAAAAAAACTAAAAAAACTAAAAAAAGGTAAAAAACTAAAAAAACTAAAAACTAAAAAAAAAAGGAAAAAACTGAAAAATAAGCTAAAATAAAGGTAAAAACTAATAAAAAAACTAAAAAAAACTGAAAAAACTAAAAAAAGGCAAAAACTACAAAAAAAAACTAAAAACTAATAAAAAAAAGTAAAAAAGCTAAAAAACTAAAAAAACTAAAAAAACTAAAAAAAGGTAAAAAACTAAAAAAAATAAAAAATAAAAAAAAACTAAAAAAAAGGAAAAAACTGAAAAATAAGCTAAAATAAAGGTAAAAACCAATAAAAAACTAAAAAGAAAAAAAGGAAAAAACTAAAAAAAATTTTCATCTAAAAAACTAAAAAAAACTAAAAAAGGTAAAAACTAAAAGAACTAAAAAAGAAAAAAATAAATGACAACACTCAAAGAGAAAGCGACCAGGACAAAAGGAATGTTCGATTAGCAATCAACAAAGCACCGGGACACAGGGAGTATAAATGACAACCAGAACATAAGTAAAAAATAAAAATTATCTATATATATAAAAATAAGTTGTCTGTGGATCTGTGGATCGTGGATCAGGTGACGTCACCTGAAAAAACTGGATCAGGTGACGTCAAAACTGAAAAAACTAAAAAAAGGCAAAAACTACAAAAAAAACTAAAAACTAATAAAAAAAATAAAAAAGCTAAAAAACTAAAAAAACTAAAAAAAGGCAAAAACTACAAAAAAAACTAAAAACTAATAAAAAAGCTAAAAAACTAAAAAAACTAAAAAAAAGGCAAAAACTACAAAAAAAACTAAAAACTAATAAAAAAAATAAAAAAGCTAAAAAACTAAAAAAACTAAAAAAACTAAAAAAAGGTAAAAAACTAAAAAAACTAAAAACTAAAAAAAACTAAAAAAAAGGAAAAAACTGAAAAATAAGCTAAAATAAAGGTAAAAACCAATAAAAAACTAAAAAAAAAACTGAAAAAACTAAAAAAAGGCAAAAACTACAAAAAAACTAAAAACTAATAAAAAAAGTAAAAAAGCTAAAAAACTAAAAAAACTAAAAAAACTAAAAAAACTAAAAAAAGGTAAAAAACTAAAAAAAATAAAAAATAAAAAAAAACTAAAAAAAAGGAAAAAACTGAAAAATAAGCTAACATAAAGGTAAAAACCAATAAAAAACTAAAAAGAAAAAAAGGAAAAAACTAAAAAAAAATTTCATCTAAAAAACTAAAAAAAACTAAAAAAGGTAAAAACTAAAAGAACTAAAAAAGAAAAAAATAAATGACGACACTCAAAGAGAAAGCGACCAGGACAAAAGGAATGTTCGATTAGCAATCAACAAAGCACCGGGACACAGGGAGTATAAATGACGACTAGGACATAAGTAAAAAAAAAAATTAACAAAACTAAAAAGAAGGTAAAAACTACAAAAAAACTAAAAAGAAAAAAAAACTAAAAACTAATAAAAAAACTAAAAAATCTAAAAATCTAAATAAACTAAAAAAGAAAAAAAAAGGAAAAAAATAAAGGAGAAAAACAAAACTAAAAAACGAATGTATATACAGACCGGTACACCGGGATACAAATGACGACCGGGACACAGGGAATATAAATGACGACCGGGACACAGGGACACAACTACAACGGGGACATCGGGGGAAACAGGGGGATATAAATGACGACCGGGACAAAAAAACTAAAAAGAAAAAAAAACTAAAAACTAATAAAAAAACTAAAAAATCTAAAAATCTAAATAAGCTAAAAAAGAAAAAAAAAGGAAAAAAATAAAGGAGAAAAACAAAACTAAAAAACGAATGTATATACAGACCGGGACACCGGGATACAAATGACGACCGGGACACAGGGAATATAAATGACGACCGGGACACAGGGACACAACTACAACGGGGACACCGGGGGAAACAGGGGGATGTAAATGACGACCGGGACAGGGAATGGTCGATTAGCAATCACCATCAACAAAGCTCAAGGGCAATCATTAGAATCATGAGGTATAGATCTGAATACAGATTGTTTTCCCATGGACCATTATATGTTGCATGTTCAAGAGTCGGTAAACCTGACAATTTATTTATATGCAAAGACAATGGGACAGCAAAGAATGTTGTATATTCGCAAGTTTTACGTAGTTAAAACCATATATATATATATATATATATATATATATATATATATATATATATATATATATATATATATATATATATATATATATATCTATCTATATTCACAGGTGGGACATAGGGACACAACTACAATGGCGCGTAACTATTATGGCGCGTAACGACTTACGCGCGCGGGGGGGCTTGGGGGGGGCGCGAAGCGCCCCCACCAACTAGGTGTTGGGGTGGCGCGAAGCGCCACCCCAACAGCTAGTATATATATATATATATATATATATATATATATATATATATATATATATATATATATATATATATATACGACAATAGATCACTCGTACTGTAACATTGTTCACGATCCAATTCTACACATGTCGAAACAGCAGCGGTACGATTAGGTGAAGGCATTCCCAAATCCTGAAGAGGTTTGTTTGCCATACATACGCACAAATCTTCTATAATAACTAAAGTGTAGTTATAAATTTCTGATGTAAAATCAAAAGTCATATCTGATGTCTCTAACCGTTTTCGATGGAGTATATCTTCGGACATTTTCGATTTATATTTTTCCCATAACTCTGTAGGAGCTGAAGGAGAGCAAGTTGTTAGTATGATTCCAAACAATGCACGAATTTGACTTGGAGTTGACGTTTCGCACGCGTCATTGATGCAGTTATCCCAGTGTTGGCCATTCTCCAATAATATCAGAGCTTGGCATGCACTACGGTAAGTGTCATGTATAGTATCGTTTACAGTTCTCAAATACTCAAAGGATGTCGGACCGGGCACATTCACCAAAAGCAGGCGTAGAAAGAAGCATTCATGTTGATTGGGGTGAACGGTGTAGAGTCTTCCTATCGCGGTATCTCTGAAGATGTTAGGTTGGCCGTCGACTGACTTACCCTGTTGTCGACGTTCAAATACTGTATTTTTAGTATTCCAAGTGTAATACGAAGGCACTTCAGTATACAGCAGTTTTTTTGCAAAAGCTTCATTTTTGCATAGCGAAAAGAAAGCAGTTAACTTTGTATCCGGTGGATTCAGGGCTCTTTGTTGCACGTTGGACTACGAAAAATAAACACGTTGACCATCCTGTAAATGTACCGCTAAGTGAACAACAGCTGGACTACGTTCATGTATCGGAAATGAAAGAATTCGCCAAACAGCTTCATTACTGCTTATGTATCTTCCAGCCTGATATTGTACGATTTCGTCGATATCTTTGATTTTGGACTGCAAGCCAAAAACTGCCATGTCACTGCCTTTGTTGACGTATTTACATATGTATTTGATTGCCTTTACGGAGTTACAGTATTCTACGTTTATTTGTGCATTAAATGTTTTTGGTAATAATGGGGAATATGGAACGAGCCATTGGTTATCTACTTCGATGGCTGTACCGTTACGCTTCTTTATTATTGCTGTTTTACCGCCATCTTCAGTAGATCTTCTTCTATACTTTGGGTAACCATCATTGCCAGTAATTGTGTTGGGTACTAAAAGTCGAGGATATTGCTTTGTGCACCTTCCTTTGGCCATGCATGGTGAATTTTCATTCAGTGCACGGCAAGGTCCATGTATCATATTTTTACAACAATATCAAATAACCGCTTATCGACATTTTCATCAGGTATTTCAGCGGAAATCAAATCATCAATTTCATTATAAGTAATTTTATTATGTAGCCAGATTAGTATATGTGCGTGTGGCAATCCTCGTTTTTGCCATTCCACTGAGTACATCCAGCATCGCACTGACCCAAACACTCCAAGTTTTACTATGTAGTTTATCAGTAATTTCAACTTTTGCCGGAAGACACGGGTCGTAATGACATATCTATGAACCGCCGATTGTCCTTGAAGTAAAAACTGCTGTATCTCGTCCCAAGATTGATTACATGTAAATGTAATAAATAAATCTGGACGACTATAGAGACGAACATACGCAGTTGAGGAAGTTTAACTTTTCCTGAGGCCCAACACATTCCCATTGTTTCACCATTAAATTTCAAGGCCTTGCAATAGGGACAAATTTTAGACATAGTCCCGATTTGAACACATCTACTATAATCATCGACTGGGCTGTACCTGAACGCCATGCGATAATTTTCACGTTGCTCTTGTGATTCCTCGGCACGCTTTTTTTTGGAATTATCTCTTGAAGCCGCAAGCCTGTTTTCACGTTGCTCTTGTGATTCCTCGGCACGCCTTCTTTTTTCACTTTCTCTTTTAGCAGCAAGTCTGGTTTCGCGTTGCTCTGGTAGTTCCTCGACACGACTTCGTTGACGGAAACTACACATTCCTAATCTGGGATTATCTCTTGAAGCCGCAAGCCTGTTTTCACGTTGCTCTTGTGATTCCTCGGCAAGCTTTCTTTTATTACTTTCTCTATCAGCAGCAACTTTTTTGGCATAGACTCTATGAGCAGCTTCTTCGGCTGTTGCCATTGCAGGTTTTTCAGTCATTTTACAATTAAACATTTTTCCGTCCACGATCTTCTTACAATTAAAAATTTGTCTTTGAACGAATTTCTTAAATACCTTTAATGACGTCATCGTCATAACAAACATGACGACAACTAACTTCATGACGACATGACGACATGATGACATGACGTCACTCGACAGACATACCACACATACAACTTATTTTTATATATATAGAAGATAGATATACACACACACAGTCTGACACACAGGCACGATGGGAGTAACAAAAACACACAGAGGGAAAATACACACGCACGCAACCACACGAAGTCAGACACACATGCGCAAACACAGTCAGACACAATAGCACGAAGAGAGAAAGAAAAAACAGAGGGAAAAATACACACACACTCAAAGCCAAAGTAAGTCAGACACACATGTACACACATTCAGACACACAAATATGGAGAGAGAAAAACTTAAATCGAGAAAAACACACACACACACACACACAAATAGCCACACAAAGTCAGACACACGCGCACACACAGTCAGATACAGCCCCGGAATGAGACAAAAAACACACAGAGGAAAAATACACACACATACAACCAAACAGAGTCACAAATACAGGCCAGATGCCAACACACAGTCAGACACAAAGGCACGAAGAGAGATAAAAAAAAAACAGAGGGAAAAATACACACACACACACCCAGGGCCACACAAAGTCAGACACCAAGAGACACAATCAGTTTCCTAAAGTCAACGGGTCAAAATTCTGAGATAGCCATTTTGACTATGTCTAAATAACTATAATAGTCTAGTAACTAAATAGTCTAATAACTATGTAAACTATCTAAATAGTCTTAACTATAACTTTGGGGACGACTTACTCCCTTACAGTCCCGGGGGGAGGGGCTACAAGTTACAAACTTTGACCAGTGCTTACATATGGTAATGGTTATTGGGAAGTGTACAGACGTTTTCAGGGGAATTTTTTCTTGGATAGGGAGGGTGTTGAGGGAAGGGGATTACATTGGAGGATCTTTCCATGGAGAAATTTGTCATGGGAGGAGAGAATTTCCATGAAGGGGGTGCAGGATTTTCTAATATTATTTACAACAAAAACAATGAAAAGATAAATATGAAAAAGTTTTTTCAACTGAAAGTAAGGAGCAGCATTAAAACAAAACAAACGAAAATTATTAAGATCATGAAGGGTTCATCTCCTCCTAAATGCCTGTTCTTTACGCTAAAGTATTTTTAGTAACTTAAACTATTTTTTCTACGGCCTTTGTGATTCAGGGGTCATTTTTAAAGAATTTGGATGCCACGGGAGGCAGTTGCATAATGCCAAGGTGGTGTGAAGTCTTTTGGGGGCACAAGGAAAGGGTTTGGCTACAAAAACGCGACTCAATGGACTCAAAGCATATCTTTCATTAAGAAAATATCCGGTCTTAGGAACGATAATGCCTATCTTAGGGTTGTCATGGGGAAGCCACAAATTGCCATGATGGCGTGAATTGGCATGTGGGGCATCACATTGGGAGGAGAGGGCAGAGGGTGACAAGTGCCATCCTTAGTGTGACACTGGCTGGGAATTGTCGGAAAAAAATAGCAAAAAAATATTTCGTCACGGTTATCAAGAGTCAAAAAATCTTTAACATTGTCAAATTTTGAACTCTCAAGCTTAGTATTCAACCGTTCCTGGAAAACTTATCTCAAATTCTCATCTTGGAGTCTACCAATAATAACTTCCCGAGAGGTAGCTACCCTTCCGAAATTTCAGCTTTCAACTAACTCTAGACACTTCTAAATGGTGATCTTTACTTTTAACATCAATAACAGTACTCCTATATACCCTAGTATCTTGGATTGATCCTTCCAGTCTTCGGTTTACTATAACATCATCAATAAGGTTGGCTGTCTAAGCATCACGTAAATACCATGTCAACATATGGGCCATTTTATAACCGAACACCGTATTGGTTATAAATAGATTGTTATACCTACAAAATTGAAAAACTCTGTAGCCATTATTGTTTTCTTTTCCTAAGCCAAATTTACCTAGGCTAATATACCATCTATCCCTATTTCTACCAACCTGGGCCTTAAAATCTTCTAGTAAAAACACCATATTTCTATCTGGGACCCTGTCTATTTGCTCCTGTAATTGTGAGTAAAATTCATCTGAGTCACTAGTATATACTGCTATAACTGATAACCTGAACTCTTAGTTATAAAATGAACAATCATTAAACTATTATTAATACCATCCCGGCCTAAACAAGACTTAGCAGCTTCCATATTCATCATGAGCCCCACTCCCTGCCTACGCGCCCCACCCTTCCTTCCTGAAAACACAAATTCTTTATCATATAATTTCATGCTTCCTACCCCTGGGATATGAAATCCTGAAACTCATAATAAGTCCAGTTCAAACCGTCTGAATTGGTCAGTCAAAATGTTGATACAATAGTCATATTTTAACGACATAAAGTTTTAAGTTGCATTTTTTATGTTCTTCAAACCATCGAAATTATTTGGCCTCGCGAAATGCGACGATCCCGGATACCAGTGGAGAGCGGAGATGAACATATCTTCCCAAGTCAACATCTGAGTGCTTGAGCCGGCTTAGGCCGGGACAGCAAGAAGTTCCTGGGACCTCAAGTATGAATTGAGGCTCTGTGCAATCCTTGACCCATCTTGGTCACAACATGGTTTTCAGCACTTGGTGATACTCTTCTATCAACAAGAGTCATAATCCTGCAAAGACAGTCCCAAGCCTATTACCTCCGACTCATTATTTAATTAAATAAAAAAAACAAGTTTTTTGAAATGAAAGTAAGGAGCGACATTAAAACTTAAAACGAACAGAAATTACTCCTTATATGAAAGGGGTTTTTCCTCCTCGACGCCCCGCTCTTTAAGCTAAAGTTTTTTATTGTTTTAAAAAGTAGAGTTGCGAGAAAGAATCAAACTTTAGCGCAAGGAGCGGGGCGTCGAGGAGGAAAAAACCCTTTCATATAAGGAGTAATTTCTGTTCGTTTTAAGTTTTAATGTCGCTCCTTACTTTCATTTCAAAAAACTTGTTTTTTTTATTTAATTTCTGAAAGTTTTTGAATTAATGCATGTCTGATTTTGGCTCTTTGTACATAAATTATTAAAATGAAATTTGCATATTAATTCTTTTTCTGGCTAAATGGCTTTCTCTTAGTTTTGATCAGACGATTTTGAGAAATAAGGGGTGGGGAAAGAGGCCTAGTTGTCCTCAAATTTTTCGGTTACTTAAAAAGGCAACTAGATCTTTTAATTTTTAACGAACGTTTTTATTAGTAAAAAATACGCAACTTAAGAATTAACTTACGTAACAAACTTTTATATTCTTATATTTTTGATTATATATATGAGGGGGTTGGTCCCCTCGTCAATACCTCGCTCTTCACACTAAATCTTGTTTTGTCCCAATTCTTTAAGAATGACCCCTGAATCAGAAAGGCCGTAGAATAAATAGTTAAAATTACTTAAAAAAATTTTAGCATAAAGAGTGAAGTATTTATCCCTCCTAAATACCTCGCTCTTTATGCTAAAGTATTTTTAGAACCCCTCATATGCGTAATAATCTCTGTTCGTTTTAAGTTTTGATGCTACTCGTTACTTTCAATTGAAAAAAACTTTTTCATGTTTATATTTTCATTGTTTGTTTTTTTATAGTAATGCTAGAAAGTCCTGCGCCCTTTTGATTGAATTTCTTTTCCCCCATGAAATATTCCTCCAAGAAAAGATCCTCCCATATAGCCCCCTCCCCTGAACCTCCACCCAAACCAAAAAAATCCCCCTGATAACGTCGGTACACTTCCCAGTAACCATTACTGTATGTAAACATTGGCCAAAGTTTGTAACTTGCAGCCCCTCTCCCAGGGACTGTGGGGGGTAAGTCATCCCCAAAGACATAGTTATTATGGTTTTAGACTATGCGAAACAAAATGGCAATTTCAAAATTTTGATCCGTTGACTTTGGTAAAAAAATGAGCGTGGGAGGGGGCCTAGGTGCCCTCCAATTTTTTTGGTCACTTAAAAAGGGCACTAGAACTTTTCATTTCCGTTAGAAAGAGCCCTCTTGCAACACTCTAGGACCACTTGGTCGATACGATGACCCCCGGGAAAAAAAACAAACAAACAAAAAAACAAATAAACACGCACCCGTGATTTGTCTTCTGGCAAAAAATACGAAATTCCACATTTTTGTAGATTGGACCATGAAATTTATTCTAAAGGGGTTCTCAGAAACGCTGAAACCGATAATGCGATTTTCGTTAAGATCCTATGACTTTTAGGGGGTGTTACCCCCTATTTTCTAAAATAAGGCAAATTTTCTCAGGTTCGTAACTTCTGATGACAAAGACTAAATTTGATGAAACTTATATATTTAAAATCAGCATAAAAATCTGATTCTTTTGATATATGTTTTAGCATCAAAATTCCGTTTTTTAGAGTTTCGTTTACTATTGAGCCGGGTCGCTCCTTACTACAGTTCGTTACCACGAACTGTTTGATTCAATTCAATTAATTTATAACCTGTCAAAACAATAAGAGGCATAGATCCCTTAAATGACAGAGTTTATATAGTTTTTGGCATGAAGATGTTTATACATTTATCGAAAATACTTTATAACTGAGAAGTCAACCCCTCTGTTTAGAGATTCTACCCAAACCTGGGCAGAAATACACGAATCAAATTAGACACAAATATTTTAAAAAAAGTGCTACAAACGGTTATAGGCCAATACGATCGACAATCATCGAGATCTTTTTTCCCTCTTTTGGGCATAGGTCTAATCTGGCCAATACAAAACTGTTCAGGCACAATACCAGAAGAAATAGATATTTGAAAAAGTAACGAAAGACGCTGTAACAAAAGATCACTACAATATTTAAAGTGTTTAGCAGATATTAAATCAACACCAGTAGATTATTTTTCTTTTTTTTACAGTAAACTCAACATCAGATGGCGTCACTGTAAAAGCAGAGCGCATAGAGTTAGCAAGAAAACGATCAAGCTCTTTTTCATATTTACTTTCTGCAATAAGGTCAGGCGAGGAAAATCACTTTTATAATGATCAATCCAACTTTTTTTTTGGAATACTACCTACAGAAGTACGATCACTGCGTTTAAAACTTCTCTACAAAATCGAAGGATCACTGGCTCTCTTATCGACATTTTTTTGAATCAACATTCTTTTGTTGTCTTTTTGGGCTCTTGTGAACTTTCTTTCTGTCTTCAAACGAAATTCATTTACTATACCGGAGCGTGATTTATCACATTCGTTCCAAAGTCGGAACCACAATTAAGCTGAATCCAAAGCTGCAACAAGACTTGGATTTTTAGACCAGTCAATGACTTCTAGTCAGTGACCACGTCTTGATGGGACTGCACACTTTTCCACGCATCGAAACGCATGATTAATTTCAGCAAGATAACTCGTAAGCTGTGTTTTGGTCTCGCACTCATTAATATAAGACCTGTATTCTGAAATAAGTAAGTGTAAATGAACTTTAATTTTGATGATTAAACGAGCAACACTTGGATATAAATAACTGATGATAAGTGAATCCAATCTTGAACATAAAACCACTTGTCCTCTTGCGGGGTTTTGCTTTTGACGTTACACTCAATTATCACACAAATAGGTAGATGGTCAGAGTAGTAGCCTTCACGAAGTACAGCGGCGCTAACTTCTAATTTCAAATCAAATGAGCCCCATCTGAAAGTTATACGACCAGCCATTCCAGAAGATTCTTTTATCCCCCAAGGGCATAATTTAAAACCCTTACCCCTGGGCAAGAACTCTTGGAGGGGGGAGGTTATCAGACTTGGAGGCATTGTTACATTTTTTTAATATTTTGAACTAAATGGTTATATCACAATTTCAATCAGATGAGTTTGCTGAAAAAGAGTAGTTGGGGGGGGCGGTAGTTGCCCTTCATCACTTTTTACTCCAAAAAGGGAAGTAGAAATTCCAATTTTAAACTAACTGAGCCTGGCTTGTTGTATGGTTGTATGAACTAGGTTTATACAACCATCCTTTCCATAAGAACCTTTAAAACTCTTGGGCATAACTTATAACCCTTGTCCCCAGGTTCCGATGGTTTGTACCAACCCCAAAAGCCTTGTTATGTGATCTTTGGACTATAATGGCTATCTAAAATGTAAGAAAAAGGTAAAGAATACGGCACTGCACTTTACAGTCCCTACCAACGGTACTGATCTCCGTATCCTGGCCCTTCAGCCAGGAATGCAATAAGGGACTGGGGGCCAACCATCCTGTGCATCCTTTCCTGTTTACCTTTCCCAGATTTCTCCAGGTATCCATTTAGAGCTGGGTCGACTCTATCTGAGCATACAGAGTCACGCCACTGACCCCTATTCCCAATCATATAAACTGTATACACTAAGATTCGAACCCTCGCCCTCTCAGACAAAAGATCACAAATCCGGCGCACCAATCCACTAGGATCTAAAATGGCTATCTCAAAATTTCCATGAATGCATTCCGGGAAAACACGAAGTGGGGGGGGGCGTAGTGGAGGCAACTGCCCTCTGATCACTTTGACTGTTAAGAAGGGAAATAGAACTTCTGATCATAGACAGTGCAATAGCGCTGCCTAAGTAAAGAGCAATGTGGGCACAATGTATTTTTTCTTTTTTTAGATCAGAGGACTTTGTATTGAAGGAATTGTCGTAGAAACTTCGAAAAGGACTCATTCGATGGGGATTGAAGGGGCTAGTGCTCTGGCAAGGATTGTAAGCATGTACTTGGGGCAAATAAGATTTACATAGAAAGGATGATCGTAAAAGCTTCAGAGGGGGCCTATTGCATTGCTAATCGGAAGTTTTAGTGAACTTTTTGAGATTCAGAGTTTTTGGAGGATCAACCATCCTCCCCCCCCCCCAAAAAAAAAAACGCCTCGAATTTTCCCGAAATGCATGCTATAGAAATTTTAAGATGATTTTATATTGTCGTAGAAACTTCAAGGACAGTCTATTTGATTGAAAAAGTGAAAGAGCCAGTGCCCTTTTTGATAGCCTAAACTAATTGGAGGGCGACTAACACCCACCCCCTTGCCCACCATTTCCCCAAAACATCTAATAATGTTTTGAAATAGCCATTTTGTTGAATGTAATTGAAAAGTCTGGAAATTATATCTTTAAGGTGGACAGTCCCCCAATAGCCCTTAGGGCAAGGGCTGTAAATTATACCCTGAGGGTATATAGGTTTTATGTAGAAAGGGTGATCGTATAAACTTCGAAGGGGGCTCATTGGATTTCTAGTCCTTTTTTTTCAAAATTTAGAGTGATCGGAGAGTGGATACCCCCCACACCACGTATTTTCCCGAAATGCATCTGATACAATTTTTGAGATGCCCATTTGTTGCTATAGAAACCTTGAAAACAGCTCACTCGGTTGGAAGTTAATATTCTTCAAAAAGCTTATTTTTATAGTACCCGTAATTTACCCCACTCACACAATTATAATCAAACAAAGATAAAAGGAAAATAGGAAAAAAATATTGGGTGAGAGGGTTTTCCTGGGTAAAGGAAAAACTAATACGATTTCAGCTGAAGAAACAAAAAAAAATTTGAAATATGAGTTTTTTTGCCTTAAAAAGTGCGATTTTCAAGGCCTGGGTGTAGCATACGGGAGTAATTATTTTTAATTTATGAACATACTTAAAAGAAAGGTTATAAATCTTAGAAGAAAAATTTGAAAAAGAAAATTAACCTTGAAAAAAAAAATACTTCTTCTCATTTTTTAAGCTGAGAAGAATAGGTGGCGTAATAAAAAATATACCTCAGCCATCCGTATACAAATGGCATAATCTTGATTTGCCAAATGTGTCAGACCATCCCCATAATTGAAAGACGTTAATGTTCCTGTTGTTGAAGTATAGTATTGTAGACATTGTGCAGGAGCTAAAAAAAACAACAACAGAGGTTTCATTAAGTTTAATTCAATACCATCCCTTAACTGTCGGAGCTATTTGCATTGGCGTACTGATTAAAATGTAGAACCTCGAAAAGTTTGAAGATCAGTTGTTTCTTTCATAGTGAACTACGTCCTGGGAAGAATAATCGACTTTTAGCACCATTTTGTATTAATTCGATCATGTCCTTGTTTAGACTATATTTTTCAGTCGATCATAGCCTGTTTATTTTTAGATAACATGACAAAATACTTCATTCCACCTGGAGAAGTCATTAGTTAAAAAACATAAAAACCCCAAATAGTGAACCAAAACAAGATTCTGCTAGTACTGAGATTTAGCTAGCGCTAAGTTAGGCAAACAAGGATTTTCAAAGAATTTTCTGATTGTTTGTCAGCCAATCGGAAGATTCTAAGCAGGATTATCAAATCGGAATCGAAAGTCTTAAAACTTGGAGCATTAACCACGTCATCAAACAGTTCGTGGTAACGAACTGTAGTATGGAGCGACCCAGCTCAATAGTAACCGAAACTCTAAAAAATGGAATTTTGATACCAATAGTTACATCAAAAGAATCGCATTTTAATGCTGATTTTAAATATATAAGTTTCATCAAGATCAGTTACTCATCAAAACTTACGAGCCTGAGAAAATTTGCGTCATTTTAGAAAATAGGGGGAAACATCCCCTAAAAGTCATACAATCTTAACAAAAATCACACATCAGATTCCGCGTATCAGAGAACCTTATTGTAGAAGTTTCAAGCTCCTATCTACAAAAATGTGGAATTTCGCATATTTTGCCAGAAGACAGATCACGGATGCGTGTTTATTTGTTTTTTTGTTTGTTTGTTTTTTTCCCAGGGGTGATCGTATCGACTGAGTGGTCCTAGAATGTCGCGAGAGGGCTCATTCTAACGGAAATTAAAATTTCTAGTGCCCTTTTTAAGAGACCAAAAAATTGGAGGGCACCTAGGCCCCCTCCCACGCTCATTTTTTCCCGAAAGTCACCGAATCAAAATTATGAGATAGCCATTTTATTCACCATAGTCGAAAAACCTATAACTATGTCTTTAGGGACGAATTACTCCCCCGCAGTCCCCGTGGGAGGGGCTGCAAGTTACAAACTTTGACCTGTGTTTACATATAGTAATGGTTACTGGGAAGTGTACAGACGTTTTCAGGGGGATTTTTTTTGTTTAGGGAGAGATTTGAGGGAGGGGGGTTACGTGGGAGGATATTTCCATGGAAAAACTTGTCATGGGGGAAGAGAATTTCAATGAAGGGGGCGCAGGATTTTCTAGCATTATTTAAAAAAACAATGAAAACATAAATATGAAAAGTTTTTTCTACTGAAAATAAGGAGCAGCATTAAAACTTAAAATGAACAAAAAATATTACGCATATGAGAGGCTTACCTCCTCGTTATACCTCACTCTTTACGCTAAAGTATTTTTAGTAATTTCAACTATTTATTCTACGGCCTTTGTGATTCAGGGCTCATTCTTAAGGGATTGGGACAAAATTTAAGCTTTAGGGTAAAAAGCGAGGTATCGACGAGGGTTGAACCACCTCATACACGCACCAAAAACATACGAATATAGAAGTTTGTTACGTAAATTATTTCGTAAGTTACATATATTTTTTACCAATGAAAATGTTTGCAAAAAAGTAAAAGTTCTAGTTGCTTTTTTAAGTAATCAAAAATTTGGAGGGCAACTAGGCCTCCTCCCTCGCTCCTTTTTCTCAAATCTTCCGATTAACTGCATTTAATTAACATGCAAATTTCGTTTTAATTATTTATGTGCGGAGAGCCAAGATCAAAACATCCATTAATTCAAAAACGTCCAGAAATTAAACAAAAAAAAGTTTTTTTAAATGAAAGTAAGGAGCGACATTAGAAACTTAAAACGAACAGAAATTAATCCGTATATGAAAGGGGCTTTTCTTCCTCAACACCCCGCTCTTTACGCTAAAGTTTTTTACTGTTTTAAAATGTAGAGTTAAGAGAAAGAGTCAAACTTTAGCGTAAAGAGCGGGGCGTTGAGGAAGAAAAGCCCCTTCTACATGCGGAGTAATTTCTGTTCGTTTTAAGTTTTAATGTCGCTCCTTACTTTCATTTAAAAAACTTGTTTTTTTTTTGTTTAATTGTCATACGGAATGAGTCCTCTACGCAATGAAAAACAAGAGGCTACGTGGGGCTCGTGACAATGCCCTCAAATTTTGCGTTTTTAAGGAACTTTTTTATTCAAAAATATTTTTTATGTTGCTAGATGTTCCCCCAGAGAATTCCTCCCGCCGAAAATTCGCCTCTGTAGACCTCCATCGGATAAGTCCCACAATACTAAAGCGTTGCCTGTAGTAAAGAGTCACAAGGCTTTAATATTTTATGATTTGTTTGTTTATTTAGAATTATTTTTTTTCCAAGAGTTACTTCATATAAAAAGGAATGGTCGTGTAAACTTCGGGAATGGGGCTCATTCGAATAGAAATTGGGAGTTCTAGTGCACTTTTAAAGAATAATAATTGATCCAAGGCCAACCACTCATCCCCCCATGCCCTTCTTCCTTAAATTCCGGTTAAAATTGTGAGACAGGTATTTTGCATCATAAAAACAACAAACTTGGGACTGTTTTAATTTTCCTATTTCAGTTGCTATATTCAAGTTTTATGTCATTTATATACGTAGTTTGCTGAGGACGGCTCTTGGATATTGTGCCAAAATATTCTTAAGGCCTAAATAAATTTTACTATCGTAGGTAAATTCCCTCTTGTTTTGCTTGTTGTTGTCTTTGTCCATTATTATCCTTTGGTATAATTAAATAAAAAAAAATAAGTTTTTTCAACTGCAAGTAAGGAGCGATAGTAAAATTTAAAACGAACAGAAATTACTTCTTATATGAAAGGGGCTGCTCCCTCCTCAACGCCCCGCTCTTTACGCTAAAGTTTGACTCTTTCTCTCAACTCTTCTTTTTAAAAGAGTAAAAAACTTTAGCGTAAAAAGCGGGGCGTTGAGGAGGGAGCAGCCCCTTTCATATACGAAGTAATTTCTGTTCGTTTTAAGTTTTACTGTCGCTCCTTACTTGCAGTAGAAAAAACTTGTTTTTTTTTTATTTAATTTCTGAACGTTTTTGAGTCAATTCATGTTTTGATTTTGGTTCTCCGCAGAGGAATTTGCATATTTTTTTTTTTTTTTGGCTAAATGGCTTTCTCATAATTTTGATCGAATGATTTTGAGAAAAAAAGAGCGGGGAGGAAGCCTAGTTGCCCTCCAATTTTTTGGTTAATTAAAAAGGCAACTAGAACTTTTAATTTTTTACGAATCTTTTTATTAGTAAAAGATATACGTAACTTATAAATTAGCTTACGTAAAGAATTTTTTATTCTCATGTTTTTATTTACACATATGAGAGTCTTCGCCCCCTCGTCAGTACCTCTCTCTTTACACCAAATCTTAAATTTTGTCCCAACTCATTAAGAATGACCCCTGAATCACAAAAGCCGTAGAATAAATAGTTGACATTACTAAAAATACTTTAGCGTAAAGAGCGTGGTATTAGGAGGAAGTGAGCCCCTCATATGGGTAATAATTTCTGTTCGTTTTAAGTTTTAATGCTGCTCCTTACTTCCAGCTGAAAAACTTTTTCATATTTATTTTTTCATGTTTTTTTTTAAATAATGCTAGTAAATCCTGCGCTCCCTTCAAGGAAATTTTCTTCCCCCATGACAAATTCCTCGAAGGAAAGTTCCCCCAGTATATCCCCCTTTTCTCAACCCCTCCCCCAACCAAATATCCTCCCAAAAACGCCTGTACACTTCCCAATAACCATTACTGTATGTAAGCACTGGTCAAAGTTTGTAACTTGTAGCCCCTCCCATGGGGACTGTGGAGGAGTAAGTCGTCTCCAAAGATATAATTATAAGGTTTTCCGACTACGCTGAATAAAATAGCTATCTCAGAATTTTGATCCGTTGACTTTGGGAAAATAATTAGCGTCAGAGGGGGCCTAGGTGCCCTCCAATTTTTTTGGCCACTTAAAAAGGGCACTAGAACTTTTCATTTCCGTTAGAATGAGCCCTCTCGCAACATTCTAGGACAACTGGGTCGATACGATCACCCCTGGGGAAAAAAACAAACAAATAAACACGCATCCGTGATCTGCCTTCTGGCAAAAAATACAAAATTCCACATTTTTGCAGATAGGAGCTTGAAACTTTTACAGTAGGGTTTCAAACAGTTCGTGGTAACGAACTGTAGTAAGGAGCGATCCGGCTCAATAGTAACCAAAACTCTAAAAAATTGAATTTTGATATCAATAGCTACATCAAAAGAATCGCATTTTAATGCTGATTTTAAATATATAAGTTTCATCAAGTTTAGTCTTACCCATCAAAAGTTACCAGCCTGAGAAAATTTGCCTTATTTAGGAAAATAGGGGGAAACGCCCCCTAAAAGTCGTAAGATCTTAACGAAAATGACACCATCAGATTCAGCGTATCAGAGAACCCTACTGTAGAAGTTTCAAGCTCCTATCTACAAAAATGTGGAATTTTGAATTTTTTGCCAGAAGACAAATCACGGGTGCGTGTTTATTTGTTTTTTTTTTTTTTTTTTTTTTTTTTTTTTTTTTTTTTTTTCCAGGGGTCATCGTATCGACCAAGTGGTCCTAGAATGTCGCAGGAGAGCTCATTCTAACGAAAATTAAAAGTACTAGTGCCCTTTTTAAGTGACCAAAAAAATTGGAGGGCACCTAGGCCCCCTCCCACGCTCATTTTTTCTCCAAAGTCAACAGATCAAAATTTTGAGATAGCCATTTTGTTCCGCATAGTCAAAAACCATAATAACTATGTCTTTGGGAATGACTTACTCCCCCAAAGTCCCTGGGGGTGGGGCTGCAACTTACAAACTTCGACCGGTGTTTACATATAATAATGGTTATTGGGAAGTGTACAGTCGGTTTCAGGGGATTTTTTTTTGGTTTTGGGGGTGGGGTTGAGGGGAGGGGGCTATGTGGGGGGATCTTTCCATGGAGAAATGTGTCATGGGGGAACAGAAATTCAATGAAAAGGGCGCAGGATTTTCTAAAATTACTATAAAAAAACAATGAAAAAATAAACATGGAAAATTTTTTTTTCAATTGAAAGTAAAGCGTAGCATTGAAACTTAAAACGAACAGAGATTATTACGCATGTGAGGGGTTCTAAAAATACTTTAGCATAAAGAGCGAGGTATTTAGGAGGAGATAAATACCTCGCTCTTTATGCTATAGTATTTTTAGTAATTTCAACTATTCATTCTACGGCCTTTCTGATTCAGGGGTCATTCTTAAAGAATTGGGACAAAACTTGCGATTTAGTGTAAAGAACGAGGTATTAACGAGGGTACAAACCCTCTCATATACATTATAAAAATTAAAGAATATAAAAGTTTGTTACGTAAGATAATTCTTAAGTTACGTATATTTTTTACTAATAGAAAAATTCGTTAAAAATAAAAATTTATAGTTGCCTTTTTATGTAACCGAAAAATAGCATGGCAACTAGGCCTCCTTTCCCATCCCTTATTTCTCAAAATCGTCTGATCAAAACTAAGAGAAAGCCATTTAGCCAAAAAAGGAATTAATATGCAAATTTCATTTTAATAATTTATGTGTGGAGAGCCAAAATCAAACATGCATTAATTCAAAAACGTTCAGAAATTACATAAAAAAAAACTAGTTTTTTTAACTGAAAGTAAGGAGCGACATTAAAACTTAAAACGAACAGAAATTACTCCGTATATGAAATGGGTTGTCCCCTCCGCAATCCCTCGCTCTTTACGCTAAAGTTTGACTCTTTGCCACAATTCTGCTTTTTAATACAATTAAAAGCTTTAGCGTAAAGAGCGAGGGATTGCGGAGGGGACAACCCATTTCATATACGGAGTAATTTCTGTTCGTTTTAAGTTTTAATGTCGCTCCTTACTTTCAGTTAAAAAAACTAGTTTTTTTTATGTAATTCTGATAAGCGCTGAATCTGATGGTGTAATTTTCATTAAGATTCTATAACTTTTAGGGGGAGTTTCGCCCTATTTTCTAAAGTATTGCAAATTTTCTCAGGCTCGTAACTTTTGATGCGCAAGACTAAACTTGATGAAACTTATATATTTAAAATAAGCATTAAAATCCGATTCTTTTGATGTAGCTATTGGTATCAAAATTCCATTTTTTAGAGTTTTGATTTCTATTGAGCTGGTTCGCTCCTTACTACAGTTCGTTACCACGAACTGTTTGAAAAGAAAATAATTCGCTATTTCGGGGCTTCTGACACTATTACTCCTTTGCGGAAGTTAGGCTCAAAATTGAAAAAGGATTTTATTTTTTCTCTGGGCCCCTTCCGCTTCTTAGTTCGTTTATTTTCTCGTTAGTTTTCACCTGTTTTCGCTTTATAGTTGTGTTATCTCTTAGCAGTTCTTTCGTTAGTTGAATTATGGTTGTGGTATATATGTTTTATCGCTCGTATAGTTGTGTTATTTTCAAATTATACTCCGTAATAGAGAGGCTCCGAACACCCAGCATTATATATTAAGATCTGAATTTGACGTTTTTTTCTAACGTGACCAGATTCGTCCTGCGCCCTGCGCCCTTTTCATTGAATTTTTCTTCCCCCATGACATATTTCTCCAAGGAAAGATCCTCCCACATAGCCTCTCCCCTCAACCCTACCCCCAAAACCAAAAAAATCCCCCTAAAAACGTCTGTACACTTCCCAATAACCATTATTATATGTAAACACTGGTCGAAGTTTGTAACTTGCAGCCCTTCCCCCAGGGACTGTGGGGGAGCAAGTCATCTCCAAAGACATATTTATTATGGTTTTCGACTATGCTGAACATAATGACTATCTCAAAATTTTTATTCGTTGACTTTGGGAAAAAAATGAGCGTGGGAGGGGGCCTAGATGCCCTCCATTTTTTTTGGTCACTTAAAAAGGGCACTAGAACTTTTCATTTCCGTTAGAATGATCCCTCTTGCGACATTCTAGGACCACTTGGTCGATACGATAACCCCTGAAAAAAAAAAAAAAAAAAAAAAAAAAAAAAAAAAAAAAAAAAAAAAAAAAAAAACACGCACCCGTGATTTGTCTTCTGCCAAAAAATACAAAATTCCACATTTTTGTAGATAGGAGCTGGACACTTCTACAGTAGGGTTCTCTGATACGCTGAATCTGATGGTGTCATTTTCATTAAGATCCTACGACTTTTAGGGGGTGTTTCCCCCTATTTTCCTAAATAAGGCAAATTTTCTCAGGCTCATAACTTTTGATGAGTAAGACTAAACTTGATGAAACTTATATATTTAAAATCAGCATTAAAATGCGATTCTTTTGATGTTGCTATTGATATCAAAATTCAATTTTTTAGAGTTTTGGTTACTATTGAGCCGGATCGCTCCTTACTACAGTTCGTTACCACAAACTGTTTGAAAATGCACAGTTTCAAACATTTGTAGATGAGAGCTTGAAACCTCAACAACAGGGCTCTTTGAGTCTTTTGTAGTTAGAAGGGGAGAGAAGATGCCTCAAAGGGTGCATTTTAATGCCAAAACATCCTAATTCCCATTGAACTTTCAGACAAATATAGAATTTGTTTTAAGGAAGGGGCAGGAGAGGGAGAGGCAGAAATTTGCATACAATCCCTCTTGGCATCTAGAAATATGTCTGGTCTACGCTGTTATTATGAAAGTGAAGAGGAACACTAAAGCCCAAAATGAGCAAAATTTATATCTAAAATTCTTTGGTAAAAAAGCTGGAGCCAGCATTTCCCCCGGAAGATCGCACCCACGTTGAATTTCCCAGATAATTCCCCCCCATGGAAAGTTCCTCCGCACACACTTTCTCTGTGGCAGCCACAGAGAAAGTACAAAATAAATATCTCATATTGTCGATCAGATGTCCTAAGGGGTGACAAAAGGACCAGATATCAAAAATAGTTTTAGGACAGGGCCTGGTTAGTCTCCAATCACTTTCGACTTTAAAAAAAAGTATTATGGATCATAATTACCGATCGAATGAGCATCCTCCGATGTTTCCACGACCGAAAGGGGGAGGATGGGAATGAGGAAGGGGCAGCCCACCTCCAATAGGGAATACATTCTGCTAATTTTGGAACTTAATGGTTCACCTTACTTTCTTAATAACAGCGTAGAACAGAAATATTCCCTAAAATCAATAGAGATGAAATATCAATGGCTAGCCCCATCCCCTACCCCTTCCTTAGAGCAGATTCTGCATTTATCTAAAGGTTAAATAAGTGCAAGGATGTTTTGGTATTAAAATGCTCTTTTTTCATAATACTTCTTTACTTTCATAATAGTAATTGAATTTTTATATTATTGTTATTTACAGACCTCCACAGAGCCTTCTCCATGATTTTATGGACCTATTTGAAGAATAGTTGATGAAACTTCCGACTAGCTCTGTGCTATGTTTTATAATGGGGGACTTCAATATTGACCTAATAGACCGATCGTCTGCCAGTACTGAATTTATTAATAGAAGTCTATCTAATGAGTTTCACACTTGTATAAATATCCCTAAAAGAATTATGGAAACATTGGCTAGACAACTGGATAATATTATTCTAATTTTCCTTCGAGTTTTCCTAGGGTACTCATCAATGAGATATCCGACCACTTTGGAGTTTCAACTGGCTTCAGGGCTGCATTTAATAGAACACTTTCGGATACAACAAATTCAGCTAGCTGGTAAGTTCCGAGTCTCTTGGTTGCTGACTGCGTATCAAAAAACTCAGCTAGTTGTTTTTCTTTGAAAGTTTTTTTCAACTTTTTTAAACTAAGAAATTTGAACTTAAATTTAAGAAATTTGAATAAATGAGAAATTTGAGAAAGGGGGGGGGGGGGTAATTCAGAAAAATTAGAAAAAATGAGGTATTTGTAGATCAAGTGTACCAAAGATATCAAAATATTTTTTTTATTCTACACCAATGATTCAAAAAGAGTAAAGAATGGTGAAACTATTTCAGGAGGAGATGGATAGCAGTCTCCTGGTCATGTAGATCAAGCAGTAATGGATACTCTCTTGACTATGATAGAGGGCAAGCGAGCCGTCAAGATTTCACCAGCTCTTCCGTTGTGATAAAAAATTGAACTTATATTCTCTCTTGTGTGCATGTGAGTGTATGTTTGTGTGTGTGTGTGTTTGTTTGTGTTATAGAAAATTACTCTACACTTGTTTTAAAATTATATTAAAATAGAGATTATTAAGCACACAATGAAAACATTCTTTTTCAGCTTAATGAAAACCTTACCATTCCTAAAGAAATATCTTCATGTCATTTTGGGTTTACTTAGTTACATTATTGCCTTCATCAGGTCAAGGGGGCATCAATTTCCTTGACGGCAAGGAGATATCAATGTTGTCACCGCCATCATCATTTCGTGACAGTTTCTGTGCCCAATTGAGACAGAACAGGCCCCCAGATTGGCTTGAAAAATTTTTGTTGGACTGGTGTGGAGAGGCAAGTGGTGATACTGTAACTCCCCCTAATGTTTCAACAGGAGATTTGGACGTTCGTTTGGGTCAGGCAAGTTGAACAACAAAGTGTACCAGCAACCTTTGAACAACAAAGTGTACCAGCAGCCTTTGAACAACAAAGTGTACTAGATTGTGTAAAAATTCACTCATGATATTTTTGAAATAGAAAATAAAAATGATATACGGATGTTAATCCTGATTTTTCCTATAGTATAATAATGTTTATAGTGTCATTTTTTTGACAGTTTTTTTTTAAGCTACAAACTTGAACTTTGAATTTTTCTTGAAGGTCTCAAAAAGACATTACGTATACTTGTAACAAAAAATTCAGTTAAGTTACATTTTTTAAATTCCAGGCCAATGATTCAAACAGAACAAAGACTCGGGAAGAGGTTGTTAAAGCATTTCAAAGAGACTTTGACGATACCTCTGAACAAACTCTTTGACGATACCTCCGACACACTATGTCTGAATCATCCCTCTCCAGATAAAAAGAATATTCCTATCAATTTCGCTGCAGGTTGTAAAGAAGATTACAAAAAAATTATCTTTTTAATTCATCGACTGATTTTTTATGGTAAACTAAGGAATTTTGCCTGAATAAAATCAGCTTTAGATTATCAATCCACACATTGACATCAGAAAAGCAATAAATAATGAGGGGACTGAGCCAGAGTCGTACTAATCCGGACTCCTCAATGCCAAGATTATTAGGCAATACTCTTTTTATCTGACCAGATGACCGGGGATGTCGTGGGACTCGTTATGGCATACCATCGAAAACTGCCTAGCAAATATATTGGAATGATGCTAAAAAATTTTCAAAAACAATTATCTCAATGAATAGCAACAAGTTCAGATGGTGACTTTTACTCTCTGTAACGTGTAGCCTATAGCAATCAGGTAATTCAGACGATCCACTGACTGCGTATAAAAAATTTAATAAAGAACTTTTGGGTACAGGAACCTCAGATAGTTGATAAGTTCTGAGTGTTCTAGTTGATGACTGACTGTAAGAATTAATAAAAAGTACGTTTTAATTCCAACAAACTCATCCAGTTGATAAATTCTGAGTGTTTTAGTTGCTGACTGAGTATAACAAAATTTTTAAAAAGCAGTTTTGAATACAGCAAACTTAAGTTCTTCGCACATTGGATACCAAGGGGAATACCTGATTGTGATAAGTACATCCGACACAGCAAAAAGTATGCTATATCATAGGACCTCTGTTTGCGGATGTGTAATATTAAACTTCAACCAATAGACATCTTTAAGCTTAACCTGTCATTATTTTAGACATGTTACCCGAAGCAATTGTACTGCTAGTGTCAAACTATGCTATAATGGATGAAAATACTAAAATGAAAATATCTTTTTACTGCCATTATAGCATCTGTTAAGGCTGTTGTTATGATTACACCAATTCTTCTGGTTCTAATGCAACCAATTTAGTTCACGCGCTCATTGGAAAAAATGTGACGAACCGGGAAGAGATGAGGAGAAAAATTTTAAATGAAATGAAATCTACTAGAATGGTGGATAAATCTGTTTTAAATTGGTCAAGTAAGAAACTAGCAGAAGGAAGGGCGCCTCTACCGCCACATGAAAGCTCAAAAATAGAGTGAAGGGCTTGGACATATAAAAGAGATGTTTATATAAAACATATAAAAGAGACGGGGCATACAGGAATTCATCATCGTTCTGGATGAGCCCCCATTTATCAATTAATGCAAAATCTCACTACTGATGAAACTTATAAGAATGTTTTTGATTTTATATTTGCAATAATTTTATTTTCCATATAATCTTTGTCTTAGATTTTCCTTAGATCTTGGTTAAGCAGTAAAAATTGAAAAAGACCTTTTTTAATGGTTAGAGATGAATGAACAGGATTTTTTCAGGTCAAATTTAAAAAGCTGGTTAAGTCCGAGTGTTTTAGTTAATGATTGAGAATACAAATTTAATGAAAATTAGTTATGAGTACAACAAATTCAGTTAGTTGGTATATTTCGATTGTTTTAGTTGCTGACTGGATACAAAAAAATTAATAAAAGTACTTTTCAGTGCAACAAACTAAACTAGTTTGTAAATTCGGAGTGTTTTTCAAAAACTTTAATAAAAACAACTTTTCAGTACAACAAACTCTGCTAATTGGGGAATACCAGGTCTTTTAGTTGCTAACTGCATATAAAAATTTAATAAAAGCACTTTTTAGTACAACACACTCAGCTAGTTCGTAGATCCCTAGTGTTTTAGTTACCGACAGCGTAAAAAAAAAATTGAAAACACTTTTTATAACTTTAAACTCAGCTAGTTGGTAATTACCCATTCTTTTAGTTGTTGACAGTTGAGTCAACAAGAGTCTTTTCAGTTGTACCACAAAATTTAATGAAAGCACTTTTGAGTGCAACAAACTGAGCTAGATTGTGGATTCTGAATGCTTTAGTAACCGATTGCATATCAAAAAGTTTAATAATAAAAAGCACTTTTAAGTACAAAACTCAGCTCGTTGTTTAATTCCGAGTCATTTAGTTGCTGACTGCGTATAAAAAATATATAAGAACACTTTAGTACAACAAATATAGCTAGTTGCTACATTCTGAGAGTTTTAGTAATTGACTGCATATTAAAATCTTTAATAAAAGCACTTTTAACTACAACAAGCTCAGCTAGTTGTTGATTTCTAAGTCTTCTATTTGGTGACCGAGTATTAAGAGATTTGATCATAGCACTTTTGAGTTCAACAAACTTAGATAGTTGGTAAATTCCAAATATTTTACTTACTGACTGAGTATCAAGAAATTTCATAGAAGTACAATCATTTTGATTGACCGATTAAGATGCCGAGGACAGTGAAAATAGAAGAAAAACATTGGCTTTGGATTGTGATAAAAAAAATAAAACCCTTTCACATTTTCCTGATAAAGAAAAACACTATTGTTTGGTAATATCAAGTGCATTTTGGTGATGTCAGAAAATTATTCATTCGCTTATCATGTCTCTACTGCTATCATCTATTCATTTACAGTCATAGATGGCAATATTTTTGACTACCCCTAGTTCTACTACCTGTTCCGCTATAGTTGTAGATGGTAGCACAACTGGGTTTTTACCTAGGTTACTTTATGTTAACGTGTTTTAAGCTAGGTTTGTTTGGGTTTAGTAAGCATGCTCGCACGCTTACTCAACCCACATGAACCTATTTCCTCGAACTCGTTGGGTTTCATCGAAAGCAAACGAACTCTAGTTTTTCTTCAACTCCCCCTTGACATACATTAAAATTTTCACACTTGTATCACCAGTCGTGGCTTATATATTGCTAATATTCTGTTTCCACAACCAGTAAGGACAAATTGTTTTGATTGTGTTTGATGTCTTTTTCAACTTTCCATAAATTTTCACCTTAATTCTATTAGCCTTTTTGGGAGATCCCGGATAAAGAAAGTTCTCTTTTCTTAATAAGAATCCTTATATGTTAACAATAAGCAATTTCCATAGCTTACGTCCCTTGTATCGGAAGCTACACAAGGAGAGGGGGGCTTGTCAACTCTGGAGGCATATGGAGGTATGTAAACTTTAGACTAGTTTGAATAAAATAGCTTTCGCACAATTTTGATCAGATATATTTTGGTGGAAAAGAGCGTGGGAATGGGTGATGGGTCTCTGGTCACTTCTTAATTTCAAAAAAGGCATTGAAAGTTTCAATTTTCAATTGGATAAGCCCCCTTGAAAGTGTATATGACCAGTCTTCCCATAAAAACCAAATATCTTAACAACAAGCAATTTGCATATCTTATAGTCCACGCCTTGGCACTAGAACGGGAATAATTGAACCCGGAGGCATTTTTGTTTGACTTTTGGACTGTTTTGAACAAAATATCTGACTCAAAATTTTAGATTGAGTACTTCTAGAGAAAAACAGTGTGGGTAGAGCCCACACTCCTCTAATCACTAATCTAATCACTCCTCCAATCACTTTTAACTCTTAAAAGAGAGCCCTAGAACTTTTAATTTTTAATCGAATAAGCACCCTTTGACGTCTCTACGACCAACTCTTCCTTATGAAATGCCTCTAGGGAAGAATAAATAAATAAATAATATGAGTAGTAACCGTTCAATCCATCTGTCAACGACCATACCCACTACTCCTTTTTTCCTTAGCGACTTAAGATCCTGAAGGAGGTTTAACAGCGGTTCCCCTAGCACTACCATCTACCTAAATAATATTATAGATGGCGATATTTTTTCTTTACTTATAGATGGTAAAATGTTTTCGTTTTTAACGTTATTATAGAAGCATATTTTAGCCTCTAAGCAGTTTCCATTGAAATTATGAATTATTTGTCTGGTGTAGGAATCCAGCTTAACACCCAAAATTTCCTATGATAAAGGTTTTCAACTGAACCATCAAGCCAATGATATTATTATGCTCTTAAAAATACATTCTAAGCATAACACAGGAGTTTGACATGGCTACTAAGCATGTTATCGATGATATAACATAATCTATCCAATGACCCCGGGTAATACTTTGCATGCTGCTATACGCCTTTCACACAGAATGATTAGCATTAATGAAATCAGGGTAAGGGTTATAGTTAAGTAACGTAACAATTTCACACTTCATATGTATGTATTAGGCACTGAGAGGCTTATGACTCCTTCCCGCCATTAATTTGGACGGTTTTACAACTTTATCTCACAGTGAATTCTAGGTTTTATGAATCCTCCCAGTCATAAATCCTAGACGGATTTTACAAGGACTCCAGACAGTTTTACTGTGTCTGGGAGTTTCTTGGCGTCATTTTGACAAGATACATACCGCAGTTATTTGACATTTTGCTGTGCGTGTTGTTGATGATAGAGCATAACGGATCCTAAGACAGCCCTGGCCATCTGGAAAAAAATAAAGAGAGCATCGCGTAATCATTTTGGACTTGAGCGTGGGTTTAAAACAAGGAAAAACAAACCTTATAATATCATTAGTTGAACAAAGATTGAAGTGTGAAATGGTTTAATTAATAAACCATGGCAATATAAATGTTTTTTTAGTATGGTTAGTGGAGGGGGCTGTTTTTCATACAGTTTTATTTTACTAAAATTCATTTAGTGTCCTTTTAGTTATCGAATTGTTGGTGATTATATGTCATATAGCATCTTTCATTTAAAAAAAATCCCCTCCCTGCTCGTTATTCTTAAACTGCTGGGTTCAATACATTGAAACAGTATTGCCAAAGTTCTACTTATCTAACTCTGCCTTGTGCAACGTATATATTTATAGGGCTGAGTTTTGGAATCTATTCAACTCACTTTTGGCGGGTAGTATCAAGACAAATCCAATAGACATATTGTACTCCAATGCGGGCAATATTTGAGCCCTTCTTGAACGACATATTCAGGAGTAGAGTGGGTGGGATAACATTAAATCATCCATCGCACAAAAATTGCGTATTTAAACGAAAAGTCGGGTGATGTGTATTCGCATTATGTGGAAACTCAAATTTTACATCCTCCTTCCCTCTCCCTCCTATTAAAATAAAATCGGTTTTAAAATTAGCCGCATTAGTATCTGAGTTCTCAATAAGAAAAACCACCGATTCACTGGCCCTCTCATCATCTTCATCCAACTTAGTTACAATACTTTCCACCCAATCCATGAATACACCTTCAAAATTGTGCATGTACGGGTGAGGTTTTTTATTTTCAAACTGATTCTAATGAATACAATTTCATAAATTTTTCGTCCTAATTTATCTATTTCAATGTTGCGGTCAGGAAAAAGTCTAGCAATCAAACTCCCACCGCTACTGACGGATTATCCTATGAAAATTGTGTACTATAAAATTTGTTGAGACAAATCAATGTCAACACTAATGGTACAATGTTGAGCACTGGCAACAATCTATCAAATTATGCAAGCGACATACAATTTATGTTGATGACCCCGAAGTCTTATAAGAAACTGAGAGGTCAGGCGAGAGGCTACGAATATAGATCAAGCGTTGATACTGATGGAGAACTCACTTGGGCAATGAACATGGAGTATCATTTAGTTGATAAACTAAATCATGAAATATTTAATATACTTCAATGGATGCCTCCCAACGTTAAGATCAACATAAAGTTACAACTCGCTCCGTCCAATTTCATTCTGAGAAAAACACTTGATGCAGCACCCGATGTAAGTCCCAATTTCACGTCGGCAACACTTAACGTACAAAAAACAGGTTATGAGTTCTGTTGCTTTTGCAATTGCAAAATTAAGAGCCAGTAGAAATAATATGAAACAGCTAGCTCCTCACACGATCATCAATAAACGACAATTTCCATGGGTGCACGTACTTATGCCGACTCTTCATTCATCAACCATGAAATTCCTTAAAAACTTGCTTTGGCATTTCTAAAAATTCCAGTGCTATAGGATCATGGACAAGTTCCCCTCGAAAATATTTAAAATGTTTGACTTACTTCTCTTATGTATAAAGTAAACGGACTTCCTTTCTACAGTTTATTCTTTGATGAATCCTATAGTACCCTATATGAATTTTCAATGCAATATCTGGATCAAAATTCACAACTATTTGAAAATGGTATAGCCGATACAATGTTCCCAAAAAGTCATGCTATCATTGGATTGGACTTGTTTGGTACTCATTATATGAGTATTGTCTGAACTGGCACTGTCCGTATAGAATGTACCTTTGTCAAGCCGTTGGAGGATAGTATAACATTAATCTTGCTAAATTAATTTGAAACATATTGGGAAATTACACTTATCGGAAGTGTTCTACTAGACCTCGCACCATGAATACAAATCAAACAATCGTTTGATTGTTTCGATCAAATTTGATCTCTACACGTCCAAATACAAACCCTATTGCATACACATGGATTTCCTTGAACATATTCATAACGCTAACAATAGCATTATCATTGTTAGTACTAGTCCATCGACTCTACAGACGGATCATTTGCTATTCATCTTTCAAACGGCGAAGAAATTTTCTGGCCCTCTTGGTTTACCATGTGCATTTTACTTTCCCCAAATCAAAAACTTTCTTGAAAGAAGTGGGAAATCTACTAATCAAAATAAGAAGTGAATACAAGATTTATCAACCAAAAGCTCTGGTTTTCATGCTCTACTGTATTTGATTTTTTGATGTCTTGGCTATACTTAAAGTGAATTTCTCGACATTTATGAAGACAATCCTCTACTGAATGACTTCATAGTGGAAAAAATCCTTTAACCGAATAATATTGATTTTAGCACCCTAAGAATGCAGTGTTTTAAAAATGTTTTCAAATTTATTTTCTACAATACAATGTACCTTCATTCTTATTATATCTTTTTATGAAGTCAATGACACTATTTCGGTTCATATTGTAAAATTCACATGTTTCAATTTGTTTATTTGAAGGAATTTCATACACGATATTCGCATATGAAAAGTCATTTTCTGTTACAGCCAAATAAAAATCAGTAAGGTTATTTTCCAAGTAGTCATTGTTTTCACAGCGATGACGTACAAACCACACTCGCTTGTTATTCAAGCAGCTGAAGCGTTGACCAGGTTCTTCCTCCGAAAAAATTTAAAACCACGATGATACCAGTCTCTTAAAAATAAACTGAAATCACCTTTAGGTTTTTTTCCAATCACAACGGGGTATTTTCTCATTTTCAGAGTAAATTCAAGTATTTTCCCATTGATCAGATTTACCATAGTTACAATGGTAGCATGTGAAGCTTTTAGTTTGAGATTTACAAACCTCTTCAAGACAGAAATTACAGTCTTTAATTTGTACAGCATGTCCTCTATGCAATTTACAGGGATCGTATTATATACTCTTTTCGTCATAGTCATCAACGCTTGTGCAGTTCGCGCGTGACAATCAGCTGCCCAGTGTATGCAAACATAGTGGACATGTGTAGAGTATTTTGTCACTGTTGACTCTCACACTGCCAAATAGAAACTAACTTGCTATCAGAAGGAATATTTATTTTACTTCTAGTGACGGAGAGGAGGAGTGATCCAGTGACTTCGCACTTCAAAATCAATTGAATCTGTTTAGAAAGGATTTTTTTAGATTTTCGACATGATTGTTGTTCTAATGATGAACAGAGACCGAATTATCATTCGGGTAGAATCTTATATCAACATAGAAACTTGAATATCCAGCTATTATTCGAAAGCAAATCTACAATATCATTTTGTTTTGTTTCGGTTAGTATGTCAGTAAATCGAGTAACTGCGTTTGACCCACGACGGATAAGCATTGTATAATGATCCGAAGCTGCTGACTCATCTTTCATAGTATCGTCAAGCATTCTTTGAGACAATGTTTTCTTTTGCACCGATTACATTTGAAACTGATCCTATAGATTCAAACATTTTTCCAAAGTCACAAGATTCCATATGATTTTTTGTTACTCAAATCCATTTCATATTTTTGCTTTTGACACTTTCCACTGCTGATTACAAACCAACTAACAGACTCCAAGGGAAACTGAATTTATTAAGAGGGAGGATTCATAAAACCCTTAGAATTCATTGCGATGGGGAGTTCTAAAACTGTCTGAAATCATTGTGTGGAGGAGTCATAAAACCCACAAAACGTATTGCATGCAAATGAAGTGTGGAAATTGTTATACAACTTAGGTATAACCCGTGCTCTGAATTCATTGATGCTATTCACTCTCTGTGAAAGGCGTACAGCAGCACGCAAACTATTATCTAGATTCAAGGGGCTTCTCACCCTCTGTGAAAGGCGGATAGCAGCACGCGAAATATTACCCGGCGTCATTGGACCCATTATGTTACATCATTGATAACATGCTTAGCAACAATTTCAAATCACAGCGGTATCAATGACTTGTTGGTTCGGTTGGCTAACGTGGGGTTCTTTTACCATACGAAATCCCAGGTGTGACGTTCGATTCCTACACCAGACAAAATAATTCCTAATTTCAATGGAAACTGTTTAGAAGCTAAAAACACAAATGGGTCTATAATGACGTTGGAACAGAAAACATGTCACCATCTGTAGCTATAGTAAAAATATTGTCATACATGACCTAAATTGAGTAGATGACAATCCATCCGACAATGGGCGTTGTCATATGGATTGACCCATTACCAGTAATAATACTTTGAACCCTTTTGGCCCTTTACTGTGAGCAACACTACAACATTGCCTTTGACTTAAGCAGGTGAGTAGGACTTTCAGTTTCAACTCTAATGGATATTCATATTATCCAGGGGTATTATGGGAGGAGTTCCCCTGAGTAAAATTTTCCACAGGAGGGGAATTCTCCCTGGGGATTTTCCGCGGAGGGGTATTTTGCGAAGGGATTTTTGTAGGGGGGGGATTTCTACAGGGGGAATTTTCATCGGAGGAGAATCTTCCTGGGGGGGGGGACGCCTAGACCCAAAAAACACACAATTCCAGACATTTGTAGATGGGAGCCTTAAACCTCTACAATAGAGATTTCTGAATATTTTGTAGTTAGTGAGAGAGGCAAATGCCTCAAAGGGTATATTTTAACGGCAAATCAACCAAGCTTTCATGGAGCCTCCTGGTAAATAAAGAATAAGTTTTATGGAAGGGACGGGGAGGATGGAGTTAAAAATTGATATTTAATCTCTCTTGATATCTGAGAGCATTCCTGGTCTATGCTGTTGCTATGAAAGTAAAGAGTAACATTAAACCCCGAAATGAGCAGAATTTATACCATATAGGAAGGGGGCTGCCCCTTTCTCATCCTCAAAGGGCCCTTCATGGTCATAGAAACCTCGGAAGATGCTCACTCGATCAGGAATTGATGGTTCTAGTCTTCTTTTTTTTTTTATTTGAAAGTGAATGGAGACCAACCAGCCCCTGTCTCAAAACAGTTTTTGTGAGTTTTACCTCTTACTCCTGATTTGCTTGACTAACCCGAACGGAAAAGCATCTATTTTGATTCTATATAGTCAGGAAGGGGCTTAAAAGTACCGAAGAACGTCAAAAATGGCTATATTTAAACATCTTTTCCGGCATTTTTAGCAGCAATCCTAATGTACTATTTTAATCGTATATGGCGTCAGTCAGCTGCATGGACGTTGGCTATGCGTGCAGAGTTTCAATAAGGTTTGTATTAGAAGACACCGATTCCAGGGTCTTGTTCTTATAATCAATTTATTTAGGGTATCCATAAAGTTATTGACTGTCTCTTACACTAATAAATTGCATTGCCATTATGAGCTACGATATCATCTGAAATGGGCATAGAGGTAGACAAATATGTAACTACTATGACTAGAGTCTTATTATCAAAAATAATATTATTGTCCATAGAGGAAATTGTAAAAAAAAGTCTTGAATCAACTTCATCTCAATCTAAAAGGTGTGAACAAAGAATACAAAAAAGCAGAAAAAGATGAAAATTGCAATCAAATTGTCCAATAAATCAAATCAAATTAAAAGTTTCACTTACCATTAGTTATGGAACTGCAAGGGAGTTGTGTTATTTTTACATTCCATGTGCGAGCGCCATTTTCTTCACCTGGCCCATTTCCTATACTAAATGTCATTGTAAATGCATTTTGTCCAGAGCTCATGTCCACATACACTATGAGAGAAAACCTTGTTACAAAGATTAGTTTTTGCAATGCGGTCATAGATGAAGGAAGGACAGAAAAAAAAATCCCCCATTAAACAAGGAGATATAATAACGTCCATTAATAATTGTCATTTACAAATATCTACAGTTAGAGCGTCATATGCTATCCATATGTCATATATGTTTGTTTATTTTTTTAAGGGGAAGATCAATTGGCATATCTCTGCATAGGGCGTTGGACAGTATGATATAACTTGTTTTTCTTCTCAAGAAAATGTTCAATAACTATAAAACTATAAACTTAGATTAGTTTGGTTATTATAAGTAAGCTTTTTCGGAACTGAATCATTTCAGCTTAAGAGTATTGATGAAAAGACACGAAAAGCAGATATTATCCCGAAAATTGTTAAGAAAAAAAAAATATCCGGGCAGCGCTTTTAAGCCATAAACTGAATAAGAAACAATTTAAGATTCTTTAGCATCTACTCTTCAAAGTGTAGAAATACTTTACTGATTATTTTTTCTCCTGTAATCGGCCTCAGAGATGGGTTTGCTCTACTTACTATGCTGACCAGTATTATTGCCACACAGAATCGGGATCGGATTTGATCCTCCACTTATAGTGAAACTGTCAGTATCACACTGTCCTTGATAGTTTGCAGCATCTTCAGAATATTCGGCAGTGTTTGGTTGAGCGATGACGAAATCCTGAAAATCCAACCTAGAAGTATAATCCCATTTAAATTTCACGTTTTCTTCACTACAACTTACGAATATGTGGCTGAAAAGGGACTTTTTCTGTGAAAATCAGATTTCATTATATTTCTTAAGTGTTTTTTTATAATTTGCGCATCAACCTTTCTTTAAACAACTTTTTTTTGTCACCCTTTTATCCAATTAAGCTGCCAAGCTCTTATTCAGATCCATCGATGTGAACCGTCATTTCATTTCCTTTTCTTACATTTTTATCTGTTTTGGGTTGATTAAACTGGCTAAAAAAAAAAAAAAAGAAGAAGAAGAGACTAGCTGCAAATAAACAATTTAAAATTCTTGTCTATATTTTGCAACTTGAGGACTTTCCATGGGTTTCAACGTGAATTCCTTGGGCATTTTTTTTTTTTTTTTGAGATGTTCCCCCTAGACGGCATCAATAGGGCAAAACCCCACCCCCGGGTTACAAGGGGACGCTATGAGTCTACTGCAGAGAAATAGAGAAATAGAAACAAAGGATATTTCTAAAAAATAACAATCAGAGATCCTACTCAGGTACATATCGAATGGAAAAGTAGTTGAGAGACCAATCGGCTGCTATCACATACACAAATTAGACGCTGAGAGCTCATCCATCTCGATTTGTGAAACTATAAAAAAAAACTTAGTGTATATTTGATGCGGTGTATTGCCCAATGTTATGACTGCGCATCCGTTATGAACGGGGAATTTAACGGAGTTCAAGCAAAGTTTAGGGAGAAGGTGACTCGTGCAGTTTATGTACACTGTCACTCCCACAGATTAAACTTGATTTTGACTGCCTAAAAAATATCAGCTAAAATTCCGCTATTTGTGGATTTCCAGCGTAGTACCGGGCAAAAAGTCTTGGAGCTTCAAAGGACCATCCAGAACTGCTGGTTTTACACATTCCACTCAATTTCGAAGGTGAAGGCCAGGTTTGATTGTATTGTTGCTGTGCTTGCCGCAGTCTCTGATAGTTCCAACGGCCAGGCAGCGTGTGAGGCAAATGGACTAGGCCTACTGGACAAAATCAACTCTGCCTCTTTTTTCTCAACTTTGCACATAATGGGAAAAGTATTAGTCATTGTAAATTGTTTATCAGAGCAATTTCAATCCGAAAATTTGTTCATTTATAAGGCACTTGCTCGGACATATGAGACACTCCAAAAGCTGAGAAATGATAACGAATGGAACAACATAAGCAAAAACATATCCGAATTCTTGGCTTTACACGATATCCAGGAGTCAAAATCTCCACGATCTAACACTATTGCTCGAAGCAAGAGTTATCAAGCCATTTCCATTCACCTCAAAGACTTTTTTTCAAACTCAACAACCGGTAAATGCAATACTAGTCGGCCAGTTCAATCAGACTCCGGTAAACTTCTGTACTTTGAGGTAATAGAGCGTTTCACGAGAGAGATATTTCATGCAAAATATGCTTCTGCTTTACGCTTGTGGTTTCGACCACTCAAGTTCCGACTTTCTGAAACTTTCGAAAGTGGAAAGGGTTACGTGTCATTATCAATGGATTCTCAATGTCGATGATCATGCCATAGAATCCCAGGTTTCTCTTGCAAAGCTGCAATTGTCAAAAAGTGATATTCCAAAAATGGAGCTTCTTCCAGCTATCAAAACCTTATTCGACCTCCCAGTTGCCTATTCTGCAGTGCTAAAACTGATGAAGCTAGTTGCTACTTTGCCTGTGACCACTGCCAGCAATAAACAATTATTCTCAGCATAAGAGCCTGTGAAGGACTACATGCGATTGACGATGGGAAACGACAGCCATTAAAAATAGGAGGTAAAGAAACTGGATTTAGATAAAATGGTCGACGATTTTGCCAAGAAGCAAAGTTGCTACTACCCCTTTTTTGCGTATGTTTGCTCAATGTTGTTTTTTTTAGCATCTTAGTTAAAAAAAATTCGATATAAACCCTTCCCCTCTCTACATTTTCCTAAATTGGCGCCACTGTTAATGAAACCTCTTTACTGAATTGATTTCGATTGCGACGACTATTTGATCTTTTTTCTTAAGAAAAGGAATATGAGTTGAATTTCTTTACTCTAAACTATTGTATACAAGGTCCAAAAAATTAGAAATACAAATAACGATCATTGTGACTGGACCTGCAAGGTATAGAAAATTTAAGATTTGAAAGCTCTTTAGACCTCGGACATTCAAGAAAACAAGCAATCACGAGTCCCAACCTCTAATGGAAATTGTAGGTCGGAAGCAAAATTATTCAAATATACTAAAAGCACATTAATAAAATCATGCCCATGGTCCCCAATAGATAGAAAAACATTAGCAAACAAGTTTAGAAGGAATACTTTAGTGGAAAACTGCCCAACGGGAAATTTTTAATAATATATATATATATAGAAACTTGCCAAACACGAAAACAAAACTGTTCTCGTTTTTAAATCTACGGTTGGAAGAAGAAAAATTTCCCTTAACCCAAAAACAGAGAAAATTTTTTTCAGTGCAAAATACGAGTCATGATCGTATCTAATCCCTATAGTTTCTTAATCAGACAAACAAAATTTTCGTACAATCAAACAGTTCGTGGTAACGAACTGTAGTAAGGAGCGACCCGGCTCAATAGTAACCAAAACTCTAAAGAATTGAATTTTGATATCAATAGCTACATCAAAAGAATCGCATTTTAATGCTGATTTTAAATATATAAGTTTCATCAAGTTTAGTTCTACCCATCAAAAGTTACGAGCCTGAGAAAATTTGCCTTATTTATGAAAATAGGGGGAAACACCCTTTAAAAGTCGTAGGATCTTAACGAAAATGACACCATCAGATTCAGCGTATCAGAGAACCCTACTGTAGAAGTGTCAAGCTCCTATCTACAAAAATGTGGAATTTTGTATTTTTTGCCAGAAGACAAATCACGGGTGCGTGTTTATTTGTTTTTTTTTTTTTTTGTTTTTTTTTTTTCCAGGGGTCATCGTATCGACCAAGTGGTCCTAGAATGTCGCAAGAGGGCTCATTCTAACGGAAATGATAAGTTCTAGTGCCCTTTTTAAGTGACCAAAAAAATTGGAGGGCATCTAAGCCCCCTCCTCCGCTCATTTTTTCCCAAAGTCAACGGATCAAAATTTTGAGATAGCCATTTTGTTCAACATAGTCGAAAACCATAATAACTATGTCTTTGGGGATGACTTACTCCCCCACAATCCCTGGGGGAGGGGCTTCAAGTTACAAACTTTGACCAGTGTTTACATATAGTAATGGTTATTGGGAAGTGTACAGACGTTTTCAGGGGGATTTTATTTTATTTGGGGGTGGGGCTGAGGAGAGGGGGCTATGTTGGAGGATTTTTCCTTGGAGGAATCTGCCATGGGGGAAGAAAAATTCAATGAAAAGGGCGCAGGATTCTCTAGCATTACTTTAAGAAAACAATGAAAAATAAACAAGAAAACGTTTTTTCAAATGAAAGGAAGAAGTAGCATTGAAACTTAAAACGAACAGAGATTATTACGCATATGAGGGGTTCTAAAAATAATTTAGCATAAAGAGCGAGGTATTTTGGATGAGATGAATACCTTGCTCTTTATGCTAAAGTATTTTTAGTAATTTCAACTATTTATTCTACGGCCTTTCTGATTCAGGGGTCATGCTTAAAGAATTGGGACAAAACTTACGATTTAGTGTAAAGAGCGAGGTATTAACGAGGGTACAAACCCCCTCGTATACATAATAAAAATATAAGGTTATGAAAGTTTGTTACGTAAGTTAATTCTTAAGTTACGCATATTTTTTACTAATAAAAACGTTCGTTAAAATTAAAAGTTCTAGTTGCCTTTTTAAGTAACCGAAAATTTACAGGGCAACTAGGCCTCCTTCCTCACCCCTTATTTCTCAAAATCATCTGATCAAAACTAAGAGAAAGCCATTTAGCCAAAAAAGGAATTAATATGCAAATTTCATTTTAATAATTTATGTGCGGAGAGCCAAAACCAAACATGCATTAATTCAAAAACGTTCAGAAATTAAATAAATAAAAAACTAATTTTTTTAGTTGAAAGTAAGGAGCGACATTAAAACTTAAAACGAACAGAAATTACTCCGTATATGAAATGGGTTGTCCCCTCCACAATCCCTCGCTCTTTACGCTAAAGTTTGACTTTTTGCCACAATTATACTTTTTAAAACATTTAAAAGCTTTAGCGTAAAGAGCGAGGGATTGTGGAGGGGACAACCCATTTCATATACGGAGTAATTTCTGTTCGTTATAAGTTTTAATGTCGCTACTTACTTTCAGCTAAAAAAATTAGTTTTTTTTTTATTTAATTTTCTTTTAAAGCTTGCTCATATTTTTGATGTCACAGTCACATAGGAATTGCACTGAATCCTGGAAATGTGGTATTACCTGTTATACTTCGACTTTTTAACTTTTCAACAACTTGAATTGAGCTTTTATATATGATTTCTGTGTCCCTAAAAGGGGTTGAAGAATGGTGGCCAAAAATTTTGCATTTTCGTAGCTGGGGAACTATAGCCCGCTAGGATAGAGTTCAAATCAATATATTTTTTATTGATTTTGGAAAGGCCATAAAATTTTGTTACGGAATAATATTTAGGCCAAACTTTTCTGTACATTTGAAGGGTTTTTAGTCCATCATCTTTTGTAGTTCCCAGCTCCTTTCTCGATTTGTTTGTGCATTTATGTGTAAGGATTTTAGTTTTGTATATTTTTAGCACCAGGAACTCGTCGGCTTCCCCGCCGGACCTTGACATGGCTACGCTGCAGGCTTATATGCATTGATTTTATTGTCACTTGTCTTCAAAGAACAGACAATGTTAGCCTCTTCTTGATGTCATGACGTCACCACAGGATTGATACAACCATCCTTGGAAAAATACGAATTCTTCCATAAAGTTCTGATTCATTTAACTTATTTTTGTTGCTATGCCAGTTTGATGAAAAAAGAACTATGTAGCCAAGACCGGGCCCCGGCCATTGGCATGCAGCAGGCTTGTGTGTATTGATTCTCGTTGTTGCTTGTCTTCTAACTGCAGATAACGTGAACTTATCATCGGCATCATGGCTTCAGGTTAGATTCAATGGAACCAGGCTGGGAAAATATTAAAAGGGCACATAATTCTAACAAAAGGATTTTTTAATTAAATACACAGTTGCTCCTTTAACAGGAGTATATACATTCGATATTCTTTTGCTTTAAGTCACAAGGTGTCAAATAAGTAACAAAAACTTAGTTAAGAAAGTTTAGCGCGTATTCAATTCCTCCTTCCTGTTAATGCACCAAAGAAGTATCCATTTTACAGGGTTTGTTTTCTTCTAGAATTCGTTTGGTTCTTGCTGTTGCTTCTCTTCGAACCACATATTTCTTTTACTATTCGATATATTCGTTGGGATGCTGGTTTTTAGATGTCCCTTTGCCGCAGATTTCGCTTGCACTTCATTTCAGTGCATGATTACCTCAGACTTTCTTCCACGCCTTTTACTTTAGCTGTTCGGAAACATTCTAAGGCATGTATTCCAATGCCTATGCCATATGAAATATCTAAATTTGGCATAATCGTTGTTTTATTCTTAGTTTCAAGTAATAGGGTTAAAATAAGCGATTTTAATTGTATAAAGAAATTCTGTCGTGAATTCACTTCCTCCTTCCTGCTTAACACGTTTCACATTCAATCATAATCTTTTGAAATATCTAAAATTTACAATAGCATAATTATCATTTTATATTTCATTTTTGACAAAATATAGTAAAATGGGGTAATTTCTAGTAAAAATGAGGGGAAGGTTTCTTACCTTAATTGACAAATATTTGGGTTGCACTTTTGCACTGTCAAGGAGCATTGAAGCTGAGGATTCACTCCAGTTGGGTATTCAGGGTTTTGGAAATAAGTACAGTTTTTATTTGATGTAGATCCACAGGTCGACACGACAACTGTAACAAAATGACAATATCATACATGAACAATATCAATACTAATTCTGACCCCGAAGACCTATTTCTGATAAAAAAAAAAGCGTGGAAAATCTTTGGTCAAGGGTAACAGGGTTTAATGTGAGAAACAAAAGTCGGAGGGTTTCAAACTTTCTCAAAAACATAACTTTAAAAAGACTATTCACTCCCTAACAGCCCAATCTCTCATACAGATCAGCTCCACACAACTCAAAGTTCAGTTGTTTCAAACGACACAGTACACACATAATTCAGATTCTCATAAATATTAATTTTAAAAAAATCCAAAAAGGAAGTTTATCATATAAATGTTAAATATGCTCTGGGTTTTTAAACCCAGAACGAGCATAAATAAAATAAAATAACGATGAAAGACTAAAGTGACCAATCATCACAACCAATGAAGAAAGGAAACTCAAAATAAACTGAAGGTAGAATATAAGTTACATAAAACATAAAGATAAGAGATGCTAATACAATTGAGGAAATAGATTCTAAAATGTGATGAAATTAAAATGAATAATCAAACTTAAAACGAAAAGAAATTACTAAAAGCGGGAATAGAGCTACTGCCCCAGAAGCTTAAGAAATTTCTTGGACCGAGCCTTTGATTCTATAAAAATTTCTAGGCATTATACTCGAAAGAATCTTCCTAGGAGAATGTTCAAAATTTTATGTATAAATGAAAATAGCATAAGAGAATAATTGTACATCAGAGAGTTCCCGTACATCTGAATCTTCGCTTAACTCAACTCCACTTTTCCACAGCACTAAACTCCGTGATCGAATCACCAAGGATGAACTCCGCAAATTCTGCAATTAGCAGTTTAATAAGGCCACTATAACTTAACAAAAAAGACTCCGATGGTTCGACCATACACTTCGCCACCCACACCACACCTTCGTCAATAAAGCCCTCAGATATACACTTCTTCCGGGATGGGAAAAGCGCCATGGGAGACAGAAGAAAACATGACTCGACTGCATCAAGGCTAACCTAGACACAATCAGTGGCTTCAAGAAGCATCGATGAAGATGCAAAAAGTCTTGGCTCAAATCTATTGAATCACTCGTGAATGGCTGAGAATCTTGTATTACTAAAAACATGAAGCTACTGGACGCCAGGGAGAGCTTAGATGCTTGAGTCCTACTACAATTACCAGTATAAGTAAGTACGTTTGAACTATTTTTAACAAAATGGCTATCTCAAAATTTCTATCGGATGTATTTGGGGAAAATGGGTGTGGAGGGGATTAGGTGCCCTCAAATCTCTTTTGAATCTTAAAAAGTAAACTAGAACTTTCAATTTCCAGCCAAATGAGCCCTCTCCGAAGTTTTTACGAGCATCCCTTCCATAATAACCATATATGCACCCAGAAAATAACTTACAACGCCTGTCCCTGGGCCCTGGGGGGTTGCGTCGACAATAATATTTTTCTTATCAGACCTTTCAACTATTTTTAGCAAAATCGCTATTTCAAAACTTTCATTGGATTCGTTTGATGAAAAAGAGCGTGGGGGGGGGGCTAGTTGCCCTCAGATCTCTTTTGACTCTTAAAAAGGAAAATAGAACTTTCAAGATCCAATCAAATGAACCCTCTCTGAAGTTTATACGAGTATCCCTTTCACAAGAACCATATGCGCCCCAAAGACATAACTTACAACCCCTGCCTTCTAGGCCCTGGGGGGCTGTGTCGACGCCGGAGTTTTTGTTATCTAATTTTTGAACTATTAAAAAAAAAATGGTTATCTCACAATTTGTATTGAATGGGTTTGGAGAAAAAAGACGTGGGAGGGGGCTATTTAACCACCGATCTGTTTTGACTCTTAAAAGTGAACTAGAACTTTCAATTTCATATCAAGTGAGCCCTCTCTGAAGTTTATTCGAGCATCTCTTCTATAAGAATCATATATGCCCCCAGGGCGTAACATAAAATGCCTGCCAACAGGCTCTGGGGGGGTGTATTGACACCGGAGTTTTTTTTATCTGATCTTTGAACTATTTTTAACAAAACGGTCTTATAAAAATCTTTATCGGATGGGCTGGGGAAAAAAGTGTGGGGGGCTAGTTGCCCTCAGATCTCTTTTGAATCTTAAAAAGGAAAATAGAACTTTCAAGATCCAATAAAATGAGCCCTCTCTGAAGGTTATAAAAGTATCCCTTTCATAAGAACCATATATGCCCCCAGGGCATAACTTATAACGCCTGCCCTCGGACCTTAGGGGTTTTGTCGGCTCCCGAGTTTCTGTTATCTGATCTTTGAACCATTTATAACAAAATAACTATCTCAAAATTTTGTCGGCTTTATTTGAGGAAACAGGGGTGGGAGGGGGCTAGTTGCCATCCAATCTCTTTTGACTCTCAAAAACTGAACTATCAAATGAGCCCTCTCTGATGTCTCTTCCATAAAAACCATATATGCTCCCAGGGAATAGCTTACAACGCCTACCCCTGGGCCCTGGGGGGTTGTGTCGACCCTGGAGTTTTTTTTATAGGATCTTTGAACTATTTTTTTTTTAATGGCTATCTCAAAGTTCTTAACGGATGGGTTTGAGGAAAAAAGGGCAAGGATGGGGAGGGGCTAATTACCCTTCGAACTCTTTTAACTCTTAAAAATGGAATTAGAACTTTCAATTTCCAATCAAATGAGCCCTCTCTGAAGTTTATACGAGCAACCCTTCCATAAGAAGCAATACACCCCAGGGCATAACTTTCAACATCTGCCCCTGGGCTCTGGCGGGTTTTGTCTACACCAGAGTTTTTGTTAAATGGTGTTTAAACTATTTCTAACAAAATGGCTATCTCAAAATTTGTATTGGATGCACTTGGGGGAAAAAGGCGTAGAGGGGGGGGGGGCTAGCTACCCTCACAATAACTTTTGACTCTTAAAAAGGGCCCTAGAAGTTCTGGTTCCCAATCGAATGAGCTCCCTTCGAATTTCATTCGACAACCCCATCCATATGAAGTGCCTCTGGGGAAAAAAATAATAAATAATAAAACACTGGAGCCGTATGGTCTTTACTATGAATTGCTTAAAATCTGAATCGTACCCAGTCAGTTGTGGTGTCGCACAGGGATCAGTTATTGGCCCGATTCTCTTCCTTTTGTTTATTAATGATATGCCTAATTGTATCCATAACTATTGTTTTAGTGTTAGCGATATGACTAAAATTCTCCGGAATGAAACTGTGTCATTATTTGTGGATGACACTGTGGCTATCAGCTCTGCTTAGACGGAAAAATTACTCCTGACATTGATGAAAGATAATGTGGATAAGTTACATTCTTGGTTGAGGGTAAATAAACTTAAGATTAATCTTGGTAAATCAAATTTTGTCATTTTTTCGCAATCTCCTTTTTTTGTCTATGGATTCATGATATTATAACACATTGTGGAGTTTCAAAGCGTAATTTAGTGATTCAGTACCTGGAAGTTTATATTGATGAGATTTTATCATTCAAGTACCACGCACAGTCTGTGACTAATATTTTGTCTCGTAACCTAGGTACAATGAGAAAACTTTTTTCCCTACAAATGTGGGGCATATTTTCCCTACAAATATCCTAAGCCTTTTTTGTTTTTCCCTTATGCATCCATATATTCTGTATTGTAGTAGCGGTTGGCTTGGTACATCTACTTCCGTTGTCCGGTCCGTACGGGTTCTTCAAAAAACGCTGTTCGTTTGTTGGTTGACCTAAAACCCCAGGATTCAGTACGGAACGTCTACGAGCAAATAAGGATACTGCCAGCTTCAAGACTACGAGAGCTATATACACTTTTGTTTATTTTTGGACTAAAACTGACAAATCTTTCATGATTTGACAGTTTAATTAATTTGAGATCCATCATCCATAATTAAAAAACTTGGTCTTCTGGAGAGATTAATATTCTGTTGATTATTACGTGCCGGTCGACGTTTTCTTTACTTCAAAGCGGGATTAGAAGGTGGAATTATCTAGACCAGAGTTTGAAAATAAAAGTGACATTTCTTTTTTTTAGAGAGAAATAAAAGAAATTCTTTTTACTAAAAATTAATTCTATACAAAATTAGTGGTGAATAGTAACTTTGGTAAAGAGTCCTTGCTAATATTACTACTAAACAATTTTGGTTGGATGAAAAGGAGTATTGTTGTTTGTATGGATTGAAAGTCTGTGAGACTTTTGGTCTTCTACTTAATTGAAGCCATCACAACCTCTACAATAAGATTTTCTTGTCGATAAATACATTACATGTATTTCTTTAAATACATTAAAGTACTTCAAATAAATAGAAAAAGAAAATAACACTGTTTATTTTCTCGGTCAACCTGACTGAGACTCTTGGCAGGTGTGACTTGCTAAAAGATAACAAACCGTGTATTGGTCCACCCACATACTTCCGCCGTTTACCCAAGCCAAATTAATCAAACACTTGGAAAACTATAGGTTCTGTCACTATATTAGTTCTATGACTATCTATCTTGGTTCTACTGCCCTAGCAATGATACATGGACGAATAATAGATGAGACATATCTATTAACAAATGAACTTACCTCCTTTTAATATAATCCTAATAAGGGGGGAATTAATGCCAAGTTTGCTTCTCACTAAATTGGACTAACTATCTTGGCTTTTCTACAATTAGCCCTGACTTGATACCCACAACTATTCAATTTTAATTCAAAGTTTCAATTTTAATTCATTTAATTTAGTTGAATAGTACAATAAAAAGAATGAGGGTTAATTTGATAGCTGAGAAGTAAGTTTGAACTTTGTTTTTCTTACGCTATTCTATTTTTGTAATGTCTGAATATATAAGAGGTTTAAGTTCGAGGGGGGAATTTTCCTGCTTTGAAAGAGATATATTTTGCATGATCGCTATAAAATCAAAACGTGGTAGATAAGCAGGTAGGATGATTTTTGTGCATCTCTACTCCTTCTGTAAATTAGTCTAAGGCGTAAAAAATTCCATAAAGGTAAGTCTAAATCTGTTATGATCTACGGAAGCAATAAATCTTTCCGCGATTTTCGTCTGAATTTGATTTTCTTGTAAAATTGAATGCATAATAATTAGATATATTATTGATAAAATAAATTGACCCCTTTATCAGGAAGCCTTGTCGCTTAAAATTTACTGTATTTCGTTTCCTAAAAGTATTTAAAAGTATTGTAAGGTTTTTTCTAAAAGTATTTAAAATAAATTTATTCCTACGAAAAAACCTTCCTTAAATATATTCCCTGTCAGCCAGCCATCACTGATATTTTGGCTTTTGCCCCCCCCCCTGGAAAATTTTCTGCTGGCACCCTTGCACCTGATCAATCTTTTCGTTACCCAACGTCACCTTTTCATCTTCACTTAATCCTAGCTTTTGTAGCTTGTCTTCTTAACATTGATTTTCAAACCTATTCTGGCACCCTGAACTCGCAAAACCTCTAAAAATTCATTGATTTTGCTGACAGTCTCATCCAGGATGCTTAAATCATCAGCATAATCTAAGTCCAGGAGATTTTTTCTCGCCATTTGATTCCGTGGTCTCCCATTGCCTTTCCTGTGCTCCTTAAGATAAAGTAGATCAAAATGATGCACATAAAGTGGGATAGAACACAACCCTGCTTAACTCCTGATTTAATACAAAACTAGCTACTAACTTCATTTTCTACCTTAACCGCAGAAGTGTTATTCTGGTACATCGCACTAATCACATTAAGTGTATTTGTCTAGTATGCTATACAAGGAAAAGATCTTTGCTAAAGCCCCTCTATCAACAGAATCGAACACATGCTCATTATCTATAAAACTAAGGACTAAAGGTATTTGACAACTAAGGCACAGCTCAATTATTAACCTAAGAGTGAATGTTTCACTCTAGAAGTTTGAGAATGTTTCACTCTCCATTCACTCTAAGAGTGAATGGTCGACACATCCTCTACCTTTTCAGAAACCGCACTGTTTTTCTCTTAAAACTTTGTCTACAGCATCTCTCAGTCTAAAAAGTATCATATTACTAAATAATTTGCTACCTTCAGAAACAAGACTAATGCCTCGATAATTACAACACTCACTCTTATCACCTTTCTTATTCGGTGGTTTCATTAAGGTTTTCCTAAAATCATCAGGTACTTCTCCTTTTCAAAAATCATATTCATAATCTTCAGTGTCTTATTTCTAACCTCAGAGCCACCGTATTTAAGAAACTCATTTATTACACTATCAGCACCTGGAGCCTTATTATTTTTTAATCCTTTTAGTACTGTCACTAATTCCTCCTTACAAAAAAAACTCTTCGTTCACGTCCAAGGTATCACAAACTTTTTCATTTTCCTCTATATCTTTTCCTGTTACTGACTCTTGGTTTAGCAAATTCTCAAAATGTTCCGCCCATCTCCATATCAATAATTGCTGCTCCGTTCCTGTGTTTAACCGGGACAAGTTGACTACTCCCTCTCAATTTATCAACAAACATAAACCTTTTTCACTAGTATTCCAAGCAGCAGTCTTAACTTTCTTCCCTAAGACACCATCAGCAACTTCACAAATGGTTTTTCTAAAATTATTCCAACCATCTTCTACATTGTCAAATTTTTTAACTTTCAAGTTTGGTATTCAACAGAGGCGCCATTTGGGGGGGGTCAGGGGTGTTCAAATGCCCATCCCAGATTTTCCAGGGGGGCCCAAGCTTCCACCACAAAGGGCCTTTTGCCGGCCATAATAATCCATTATGTCCAACATAATCCATTCTGTCCAATTAATTTGAAATTACTGCACGCCTATTAACCAAAGAGCGTAATTACTTGAAGACCCTCGGGGTAATTACGCTGTTTGCTATTAATCATTGTAAACTTTGAAAGCAGGTTAGATACATAATAAAATTCTCGCGTTCTGTCAAATACCCATTTCCTAGATGATTACGCGACACGAAGTGATTCGGGGGGGGGGGGGGGCAAGATGGAATTCATGCCCATCCCAGGATTTGGTCCAAATGGCGCCTCTGGTATTCAACTGATCCTGGAAAGTTTCTCTCAAATTTTCATCCTGGAGTTTACCAACATCATAATTTTCCGGGGGTTGTGACCCTTCCGAATTTTCAGCTATAAATTAACCCTAGACAAACTAGATTTACTTTTAACATAAATAACAGCACTCCCATATATCCTAGTATCTTGCATTGATCCTGCCAGTCTTCGGGTAACTATAACATAATCAATAAGCTTTGCTGTCTTACCATCACGTGAATATTATGTCAACTTACGGGCCATTTTATGACCAAACACCGTATTGGTTATAACTAGATTGTAATACCTACATATATATATATATATATATATATATATATATATATATATATATATATATATATATATATATATATATATATATATATATATATATATATATATATATATATATATATATATATATATATATATATATATATATATATATATATATATATATATATATATATATATATATATATATATATATATATATATATATATATATATATATATATATATATATATATATATATATATATATATATATATATATATATATATATATATATATATATATATATATATATATATATATATATATATATATATATATATATATATATATATATATATATATATATATATATATATATATATATATATATATATATATATATATATATATATATATATATATATATATATATATATATATACATATATATATATATATATATATATATATATATATATATATATATATATATATATATATATATATATATATATATATATATATATATATATATATATATATATATATATATATATGTATATGTATATATATATATATATATATATATATATATATATATATATATATATATATATATATATAAATATATATATATATATATATATATATATATATATATGTATATATATATATATATATATATATATATATATATATATATATATATATATATATATATATATATATATATATATATATATATACATATATGTATATATATATATATATATATATATATATATATATATATATATATATATATATATATATATATATATATATATATATATATATATATATATATATATATATATATATATATATATATACATATCAAGTTCTGATTTTTCAGTGGTCGTTAAAGAATATTTACTTATCTTGTATTTTTTATCCTTTCATGCTACCAATATAGTGTACTTACAGACACAGCAAACACCAAATCCAGAAGCACATGTCCCATATGCGGTACCTCCGCCTGTCGAACACTCTGCACTGCTTAAACATGTTCCATTGTATAACGAATTAGTGGATACACATTCATTATTAGGAAACCGGATAATTGAGAAGACAGAAAGAACTGAAAAGATTAAATTTTAAGCCTCCATTGCACAATTTAGAAAGATATTTAACAGAATACTCTTTCAAATATTGTAGTTTTGAATCCTTTTTTTAAATTTTTGCTTGATCTCTAAAAGACATCCCATTTAAAATTCATGAACCTGCCCCCCCCCCCAAAAAAAAAAAAAAACTTACACAGAATGAAAAGTATGATTTGACTAATAGATATCATATGCATCGTGTAATCAAGCCCAAAACCCAGAAGTAGCCAACCCTTTGCTGGTCATAATAATGCGAGAAAAATTAGATTGGGAAGCCAGTATCCCCGTTTAATCTTATTCAATATGCCATCAAAACTCTGAGATGAGTTCATTAATGTCAACAGCAACAAAATTTCAATTTTCCATGCCTCAGTTTTTTTTCCAGTGTCTTTTTTCAGTCTGAAAAATACATACGCAGTGAAAATACGTCCAAAAGTATGAAATAAGATCATGAATATGTAAGAAAATGTCATACAGTTCCATTCATTAGCCTATTCATTTTTATCCATTTATGATATCTACTGATAAACATAATTTTTGGCTTTAAATGGCTTCTACGTTTTAAGCAGAACATAAAACTTAATACTTCTAGATTAAACACAGTGTTTGCAAAGTGCTTTCTAGATTGATTTTTTTTGCGAACGTCGAGGGTTTTGTAACTACAATAAAAAAAAACATTAATCAATAAGGAAATAGTCCATAGCGTTTTGTTTCATTTCATTATATTCAAAAACACAAACCCTTTTTTTTAGAACAGATTTTCTTTTACCCATAGTTTTTAAATTTTTTTTTTTTTAATTTTGATGTTACAAGCAATAACCAATTATTTGCACTAGCTATTACAGATGGAAAAATTCTGATCATATTTTCAAACTTTTTTAAAATTTCCTTTTTTATATTTATTATTTTCGACTTTTTTGTTTAATCTAAGACTGAATAGTCTTTAGTCTTCTCTTGAACAAAATTTGTCTTATCTAAGATTCAAACCTAAGTTACTAGGATCACAAGCAAGCTTTCTAACCACTGCACAATCAGGTTTTGTGTATTGGTACTGGTTTTATACTTTTTGGTGCGTCCGATCACCCGCTTACATTTTATTATTTATACAAGAGATAGTTCCCAAGAGGGGGAATTTTGATGCTGCATTATTGGAATGGCATCGGTAGTACATATACGTAGAAAATTGGAATTAACTGAACATTGGTTGAAAAATAGCTCACAAGTTTAGCGAGTCTATGAGACCAAAATAGAGACAAGTTGGTCTCAGTTGCTAACGGTCTGGTAAGTGAGTTGTTGAAATATGCTGGCTGCAATGCTAGAAACTAGAACGATGTTTCAAAACCGGTGAAAATCAAGAATTTGATTCTTTTAAAGGGTGAGTACCTGGTTATCTGAGAAAAACTTTAATTGCAGGGACCTTAGTAGTCAAGACGCGTCGTTAATGCGATACAAATACAAATACATATTATAAGAAAGATGACAAGAGTAAGTGATAAAGTCTTGAGAATTTTAAAAAAAGCTTTCTATTCTTACTAAACGGCCCTTAGATTTCAGGAGTCGTTCTTAAAAAATTGTGATAAAAAGCCAAAATTTAGCGTAAAGATCGAGGTATTGAGGAAGGGGCAACCCCTTCATATACGGAATAATTTCTATTCGTTTTGAATTTTAATGTTGCTCCTTACTTTCAGCTGAAAAACTTTTTTTATGTAATTTCTGATCGCTTTTCATAGAATGGTGGTGAATCTGGCTCACCCTCCATGGAAAATTCCTTCCCCTCACCAGAAAATCCTCCATGGTTAGTTCCTACCACGTAAAATACCCCCCCCCCCATAAAACTTCTTGCGGACGTTTCAGCCTGAAAAAATTCTCTTTAGCATACTTTGGATTGCAACAGAATTTAATTTCTAACTGTTTTTCCAAATCTCTCCAAAAATTCCCCCCTTCGTGGTAATTTTTCCCTGTAAACCTAAATACGCTGAAAAATTCCCCCGAGCAATAACCTCTTAACATATCCAAGGGAAAAATTAGTTACCAAAGAGAAAGTAAGACCTCTAAAAGAGACCTCATTGTTAATGGAATTGACGAAGTCTTTAGTTTTATACTTTAACCTTTATGAATATATCTTGTCTAAACATAAAGAAAGAAAACGATCAAAAACAGAGCTTTTAAAGGCCAAATAAAAATACTGAAGAAAACACAGCAAGCGAATATTTTGAGTAAACAACCGCCTCTCTTTTTCAGTGCAAACAAAATAATATGACCAAGGGAAAAACAAAAAACTAAAAAACCAGTGCAGAAAGTAAAACAAAACCAATGAAAAAAAACGCCAAAAAATAAAAAAAATTGTGTTCGTGCTGAAGAAGAGAGGCGGTTGTTCTCTCGAAATATTCGCTTTCTGTGTTTTCTTCAGCATTTTTATTTGGCCTTTAAAAACCCCCTGTTTTTTGGCCGCTATGTTAGTTAAACATCCCCCAAAACAAGCTTCATAAATTTAATTTCACACTTGAAACTGTTCCTAAGATATTGATGATATACCCTTTTGACAACCTGCATCGAAATGTCAGGTTGTCATCCGTACAATATAAATTTTCAGAAATATTCTCTGAAAATTTCACCTTCATAACCCTTAGGTATATCTGTAATAATAGTCACAGCAGTAATATAATTACTCGATCTAGCACAATAAGCCATTGCTATGATATTGTATATTTACTCTTTTGATAACCTGTATATTCACATACTTCTTTAAATTTTCATCTTAATGCTCTTAACCATACAAGTAGTTGCAATAGAAGTAGGAGTTGGAACAACAATAATAGCAGTAGTAGAACTATTAAATGTTGCAGTAGCAGTAATATTAGTCGTAGTGTTTGTATATTGCTTTTGGTCAATTGTTCTTCCCCTTTAAGTATTCTCCGAGAGTACCAACTTAATACACAAATTAATTCTCAAGAGACGCTATTTTTACAAGTGCTCATGGTGTCTTCTTTAGTTCAAATTTGCCATCAATATTCTCTCAAATTTTACCTTCATAGGATTAGCCTTAATAGTACTAACATCGCAGTAGTTTCAGTGATAGTAGAAGTAGTTGCAGTGTTAGTGTTGTATTAGTAGTAGTGGTAGTAGCAATAACAGTATTAATATGTATTAATAGCGATAGTAGCATGTACATATTTCTTTTTGGTCAGTTGAATATCGCTTTCATGATGCCCCGGAAGTTTCACCTTGACAAGGTAAACCGTTCCAAAAAAAATTGAAATGCGCTTTTATCACTCTTTTGACGCCCTTTTCACCTTAATACTCTAAGCCTTACAAGTTGTTGCAATTGAAATAGTAGTGTTAGTGTTGGTAGTAATATGCAAGCATTACCTTTTCGAAAATTGATCTTTCCCTTCAAGTATTCCCCGAAAGTTTCAACTTAATACCCAAATCGATTCATGAGAAACGCTCTTTTGACAATGTGCATTTGCTATATGTCTTTGATTTAGTTCAAAATCTCCCTCAATATTCTATCAACTTTTCACCTTCATCCCCAGGGCATAACTTAAAGCCCTTGCCCTTGGACTCTGGAGGGTTCCCTGGAGGCATTGTTATATATTCTTTGTACTGTTTTAAACAAAATTGTAATCGCATAATTTCAATCAGATGCGTTTAGTGAAAAGAGGGGTAGTTGGGGTTGGGGCTAGCTGCCCTCAATCACTATTGACTCTTAAAAGGGCACTAGAACTTCCAATTTCGACCAAATGAGCCAGTTACCTCTAAAGCTTATGCAACCATTCCTTCACTAAGAGCCTTTAATTCCCCAGGGGCATTACTTACAACCCTCACCCTTAGGCTCTGATGGTTTGTATCAACCCCAAAAGCCTTGCTGTATGATCATTGGACTATTTTGAATAAAAGGACTGTCTCAAAATTCCTATTGGATGCCTTTCAGAAAAACCGGACGTGTTTGTGTGTGTGGGGGTGGGGCTCTGAATCCTTTGACTTTTAAAAAGGGCACTAGAACTTCTGATTACCAATTCAATCCCCTCCAAAGCATATACGACCACCCTTTCTATAAGAAGCTTGTATATCCCAAGGACATAACTTAAAACCCTTGTCCTGAGGGGGGGGGGTTGTCTTCCTCACATACTTAATTTCCGGACCCTTCAACTATGATAAGCAAAATAGTTATCTCCAAATTTTGATAGGGTTGTTAAGGGAAATGATGTGTGTGGAGAGGGGGGGCTGGTTTCTCTCAAATCGCTTTGACTCTTAAAAAGAACACTTTAACTTCCAGCTTCAAATCAAACAACCCCGGGCACGGGGGGGGTGTCAACCCTTGAGGTATTTATGTTCTTAGACATATTTTGAGCAAAATCGCTGTCTCAAAGAAGCGAGGGGAATAAGCTGTCCTACATCACTTTTAACTCTTAAAAGGGAACTAGAACTACCGATTTTCAACCAAATGATTCCTCCTCAAAAATTTATACAGCATTCCCTTCCATAAAAACCTTAAATGCCCCCGGGATATAATTCATAACCCTTGCCCCCACGCTCTGGGGGTTGGTTTCAACCCCAAAAGCCTTGCTATATCATATTTGGACTATTTCGAATAAAATTGCTATCTCAAAATTTCTATTAGATGCAGTTCGGGACAATACGACGTGTGTGTGTGGGTGGGAAGGGAAGTGTAGCTATCCACCGATCACTTTGACTCTTAAAAAGGCCACTAGCTTTTCCGATTACCAATCCAATCAGCCCCCTCCAAAGTTTATACGACCAAGTTCTTTCTAAAAACCCTATATTGCCCCCAAGTACAGCATGGAACCCTTGCCCTGAGGGTTGGGGGAGTTCAACTTCAAAGACATATTTTCCGGACCTTTCAACTACGTTGAACAAAATGGATATTTCAAAAATTTGATTGAAAGTGTTTGGGGAAATGACAGGCGCAGGTGGAGGCATTTATCCTCCAATAGCTTTCGACTAATAGAGAGGAAACCAGTCCTCTCAATTTCCAATCGAATGAGCCGTTTTTGAAGTTTCTACGACAACACTTTCTGTGAAAACCATATATGCCCAAGGATATAACTTAAAACCGTTGTCCTGATAAACAATTTATAATAAGGGGGGAGGGCTGTCATCCTCAGAGACACAATTTTTGGACCTTTAAGCAGCGCTTAAAGGTCCACTTAGGCAGCGCTTCTGCGCTGCCTATGAAACAATATATCTATGTTTTACAAAAATCCCGTTTGTTCAACCTCAAAGACATAATTTCCAGACCTTTCATCTACGTTGACCAAAATGGATATCTCGAAATTTTGATTGGAAGTGTTTGGGAAATGATAGACGTAGGGGGAGGCATTTATCCTACAATAACTTTCAACTAATAAAGAGGAAACTAGTCCTCTCAATTTCCAATCGGACGAGCCTTTTTTTAAGTTTCTACGACAGCACTTTCTATAAGAACCTTATATGCCTAAGGATATAATTTATAACCGTTGCCCTGAGAAGTAACATATAATGGGGGGGGGCGGTCATCCTCAAAGACATAAACTTCGGACCTTTCAACTACGTTAACAAAATGGCTATGTCTAAATTTTGATCGGAAGTGTTTGGGGAAATTATGGCCGCGGGTGGGGGGGGGGTGTTAACGATCTGATCAGTTTCGACTATCAAAAAGGGCACTAGTCCTCTCACTTTCCAGTCGAATGGGCCCTTTTTGAAGTTTCTGCGACAACACTTTCTATTAAAACTTTAAATGCCCCTAGGAAATAACTTACAACCCTTGGCTTAAAAAATAATACATTGTGTCAACATCGGTCTTTACTTAGGCAGCGCTATAACGCTGCCTAAGTATTTGTCCTCCAATCACTTTCGACTAATAAAGAGGAAACTAGTCCTCTCAATTTCTAATCGAATGAGCCCTTTTTGAAGTTTCTACGACAACACTTCCTATAAAAATCTTATATGCCCAAGGATATAACTTATAACCGTTTCCCTGAGACATAATTTATAATGTGGGGGGAGGGGGCTGTCATGCTCAAAGACATAAATTTTGGACCTCTCAACTACGTTGAACAAAACGGCTATATTTAAATTTTGATCGGAAGTGTTTGGGGAAATGACGCCCACGGGTGGGGGGGTGTTAACACTCTGATCAGTTTCGACTATTAAAAAGGGCACTAGTACTCTCAATTTTCAGTCGAATGAGCCCTTTTTGAAGTTTCTGCGACAACACTTTCTATTAAAACCTTAAATGCCCCTAGGAAACAAATTACAACCCTTGACCATGAGGTCTCTAGGGGAAGGTCATGATCAAAGAAACAATTTATGCACCTTTCAACTACGCTGAACAAAATGGCTGTCTCAATATTTTGATTGTATATGTTTGGAGAAATGGTGGGCGTGAGAGGAGAGGGGATTAGTTGCCATCCAATTACTGTCAACTATTAAAAAGCGTAATAGTCCTTTCAATTTCAAATGGAATGAGCCCTGGTCTGAACAAAAAAAAAATAATAATGCACTGTGACAACATCGGTCTTTACTTAGGCAGCACTATTGCGCTGCCTATGAAACAGTATTTCTATTTTTTACAAAAAGGCCATATTTTTGACCACAGAATAGCAATAAAAAACTTATTCCCATATTGGTTTGAAATACGAATTAAGTGGACTGACTACTTTGTACGTGTTCTAAATTTCTAGTCTCCGCAATGAAATTGCGCCCTAAACTCTTTTAGCAAAAAATTAATGACTTACATTTTCCGTTTCTTCCACTTAGTGTATTCCTTTTTTCATCCGTGATTTTAAGTCCAAATGCTAAATGTAAAATTAAAAAAACAATAAACAAAGTTAAATATGTTTCTTTAGTCATTTTATGAGATATTGTATAAATGAATGTGGCATAGGTTTCTCACCGGCATAAAAATGTCACGGTTCTTGATATTATATGCCTAATATTATTACTTATTGTTGAGTCAATTATGCGTATACAGCTCTAATCAATTAAATGTTAAGATCCTAATGAAGCGTAAACAGCTCTACTACATTGAGGTCACTACCCGTTTATTAGAACTCGGTAAATTTTTTTTTCGTAGATAGTTTTTTTATTATTATTATTATTATTTGGTGACGAGAGAAAGTAAAACTCGCTTGAAAATGCCTGGTCGGTTGTATTTGGAATTTGTCATTTCCTATAACTGTCACGTTCTCCGATAGAACGTAGCATCATTAGCAGCGCAATAGCGCCGCCTAAATAAAAAGTGATGTGGACACAATGTGTTTATTATTTATTTTTTATTAGAATAAATAATTATAAATATTTTATTTATTCTTTATATTCTTTGTTTTATTTATTCTTCGTTATTTTACTCATTTTTCTCTGTCTTTTCACCAACACACTTTGTCTAGAAGGAGTTGTCATAGAAAATTCGGAAGGAGCTAAATTGAACGGAAATCGGAAGTACTAGTGCAAAACTAATTGGAAGAATTGGGAGGTTCAAAACTAAATAGAGGGAACCAGCCACCATCACACGCGCATTAATTCCCCAATCACATCCAATAATAATTTTAAGATGCCGTTTTGCTCGACATAGTTGAAAGGTCCAGAAACTGTGTCTGTGGGACTGTCAACCCTCCTCCCACAGCTTTCGCGGCAAGTGATATAAGCTATGCAATTTTCCCATTGTTTATATACATGATTTGTTATAGGGAAAGAGCGTATGTTTAACCTTCAGTCTTCAAAAAGACCAAGCGCATCCAGGTGAGGCTTTCAAATAATGTTTAGGGAAGTGTTGAAATATATCAAAACATTTTATATTAAATCAGATGTCAAAAAGGCATTAAGGGTATTATGCTAAAACTATCAGGGATTGCTTAGGGAAGGCCAATCGGCAAAAAAGGCAATATGTGCCTAAGAATAAGGCGTAAAAACAATATGTGCCTAAAAAAATATGTGCCTAAAAATATAATTTGTACGAAATCCTAAGAATACAGTAAACAAAATGGCTATAATTACGATCCAGATAGTAAACTACAAGTCGTGACAAAGCATTTCAGAATAATGTTTCAGAATCGGTGACAGTTTCTGTATTTAACTTGCTTAATGTTCGGTATTAATATCGATAATTAACTGAAAACTAAAGTGAAGCATCCTATCTCTGAAGCGTTAAAAAGATTTGGTAAGTACTTCTTCGTTGCATACATTTCCGCCTACGACGTTGCAAGCAACAAATAATGGTTTTAATTACTAAAGAAGATTTTTAGTTTCTTTTCATGATAGTAAGACATTAAAGTCTATTCAAATTCACAGACATATTTTGGATTTTTCAGATACAGATACATTTTGGATACAGTAATAAAACGGTGATTCAAAAATAGTTTAAGAAAACAATTCGTTTTTATAACAAAAATAATTCAGTCGTGTGACGCTTAGGCCACGTTGTCATTTGGCAATTTAGGGATAAACTGGAAAGCAAATCAATCAATATGAATGCATGAAAACTGTTTGTTTTCACAAAGCAGAGAAAACCAAGGTTTTCAAATAAGTGATTTATCTGACACTTTCCCCTTAAACACGAATTGCATCAGTTTATTAAAAACACGATTATCTGGTGCAGTGCAAAAAAGTAGTTCCACCGTATATTTTTTCTTGATTAAGTTTTTCTAGTGACTCTGAAACAGCAAGTTAGAGACGGCATAGCGAGAAAACTGTTTGTTTTCACACAGCAGAGAAAACCAATGTTTTCAATTGACTGATTCGTTTGACATTTTCCCCGTAAACATGAGTTGAAGCATTTAATGAAAAACACAATTTTCCACTGCTGCGCTGAAAAAGTAGCGACACTGCATTTTGTTTGTTTGATTGAGTTCCTGATGTGACCCTGAGATGACAAATTCGAATACAGCAAGAACGCAGAAACAAAAGGTGTCAAAGAATGGAGTTTCAAAAGAGGAAAAAAAGCTAAAATTGCTAATCCTATAACTTCTATGAAATAATAACTTGAGTACCTAACTTCCCGTTCCCAAAGCACTATCTGGCTCTATCTGCCAGTGTTTAACTAGCTTATTTTAAATAGTTTTTGGCGTTCAATAAGTAATTAGGTAGTAATTATTGAATTATGTTCCAAGTAACTAATAGACTCCTATTAAATGTTTTGTTGGCTTGTTGCAGTTCAGAGCTAAATAGACTGAAAATAGTCCTTTTCTAGGTAGAAAATTCTTGTGTATTAAATTCTATCAAGTAGAAAATTCTTTCAGGATAAATTAAAAATCATTCCTGTTAGACATTTCTTAAAAGGTGCTTTGGAGCTGTGAGATCTTTCAAATAATTTTTTGTTTTCAATCCTATTTTTGGCATTACAAGAATGACATAGGCGTACAAATTGGCAGAGTTAGAGTGCTGGAATTTTGACCTTACTTTTGATTTTTCAATTAGTCTTGTAAAATCAATTTTGCTGTCCAAACAGCCTTCAAGAGAGCACACCACTTGAGTAATAAGCACATATATTATTTATTGAGGACATAACTGTGATTAATTACGATATGCTATATTGAACGCTGGTCTGAAGGTTACTTAACTTAGCTAACGGGATCTAGGAATTGCGGGTCTTGACGGTGGCGTGTATGCTGGAATTACCGAAAGTAGTGGCATCTAAAGAATATTAAACATCCGGAAATCACATAGAGGGCAATAAAAGCAAGTTATTTAAACAAGTAAAAATGTTGAAAACTAATATACTATCAATTCCTATCACCATTTTGGTGAAAAGGCAATTGAATCCTGTACAGCTCGTAGCTGACAATCTAGATTGCTGTAACCACAGATCTTGTACTGTTTTTAAAAGGAATGAGTCACGAACACCCAAGGTTGACAGTGTAAGAAATAAAAACGTCACATTTGAAACAATTCAAAGGATTATTTGTGAGTTTGAATCCAAAATACCAACTTCTGAAGGCATTCAAAGCTTAAAAAGACTGCTAACAGAGGTTTCAAGAAATAAGGATGAAACTACTTTCTTAATGCTAGTAAACTCTAGAATAAAGATAGAATGGAGGATGAACAACTTTGAAGAAGCTGTTAAAAGTCTAAAAAAGTATTATAAACCGATCAGGCCTGAGCCTTCAGATGCCAAAAGAAAAAATATTGAGAAGTCAGCATGCAGAAGCCTTCTAAAAGACCTAATGCAAATTAATCTAAGTTCAGATACAATAGATTATTTGTACAATTTTACAGAGTGGTGTGGAAGTACAAGGTATGATTGGAAGGTAAAGATTTTGGTATTATGCTGATTTTAGTAGCTCTGCATGCAAAAATCATAGGTCTACAAGAATTCTGAAAATTATCAGGTTATTATACAAAGAAAGGTAATATATCCTAGACCTAACATCTACCAGTTCTTAGTGGTAAAATTGGTGCAAACAGTATCATTGGCTTCTATATAAAGTGAATATACCACTCGATGCCTTTTTTAATGCTGTTTACAAATATAATAATCACTTCTACTGCAAATTCAGATTTAAGCCTTTTTTGATCTCTTAAAAATGATCTATATATAGGGTCATTGCAAATCTGTAATAGTTTAGAAACAAATTTGGGCTATATATTTCCACATCAGGGGGTGGGGGTAAAGCATATCATATATTAAATATGTAAACTAACCATTGCTGTATTTTTGTATTTTTTTTTTTATGTGTTTGTGCACATTGAATTTTAATGAGAAGAGAAATCACCAGTGCAACAGCACAAACACATAAAAAAAGAAAAAAATAATACAGCAATGGTTAGTTTACATATTTAATATATGCTATGCTTTACCCCCCTGATGTGCAAATGTATAGCCAAATTTTGTTTCTAAACTATTACAGATTTGTAATGACCTTTTCATTGTAATGACTTGTCGTTTTTAAGAGGTCAAAAAGTGCTTAAATCTGAATTTGTGGTAGAAGTGATTATTATATTTGTAAACAGCATTAAAATAGGCATTGAGTGGTATATTCACTTTATATGAAAGCCAGTAATACTGTTTGCACCAATTTTACCTTCTTAGCAACATGTTTTGACTTCAAGTAAGTAGTAAACTGGTTCAAAAACTACTACAATTCCAGAAGCATAATCACTACTATTGTAAATAAGAAATACTGGAAATTTTGAAAATTTACAATTTTCTATATAAAAAATTGCCAAAAAATAAACCATAAGCCCTTGAACTAAAAGGAATTTTCTTATGTGCACCTGTTTTGTTTAAAGATTTTTTTTTTTAATTTGGCTTGATTCAAGTTGTCAAAGCAAGGGTTGATTTTGGCTTGCAAATTAGTCATGCATGTTGCTGATTCAAGCAAACCAACAAGGGTCAAAATTGCAAGGCTAATTCAATGTAAGACAAACTTGCATCAAGCATTTGTTTAGTAGCAGTCAACTCCCTAACTATGTATCCTGGACTGCATGCAAGCATTTGTTGTCTAACTACCCGTAGATAGATGTATTGCTCAAATGACGGCCAAAGAAAGTGTTGTGATCCAAATACCTTTTTATCAAATCTGATTTATTGATTTTTCTGATTTATCTGATTACATTTTTTGTCCAAATTTAGATAGATATTATCCTGTCATTTAAGGGAATATTCTGAGCCCTAGTAACAAGAAAGGGTAAAGATAGTAGCTTGATATTGCATTCCTGGGGTATATTTTAAGCTGTGGATTCACTCTTGAAAGTTTCATTCACTTAACTCAACTACTTTCCAAGGCAGCAAGAAGCTAATTAACTAGAACTTCAATCTTTCTTTGGTTTTGTTATAATAAACAAAAACATTAGCAATTTATTAGTGCTGGCAGATTACTACCACACCAAGCTGCATGGGGCAAATGCAACTATTTGTGCTCCTTCTTCATCCTGCTCTGTTTTGAGAATCATGTTTTGTGAGTGGCTTATGAGGTTTCCTTTTCTCTTGCATCTTTCCTTGTGATTTCTTCCCACTCCTGTGGTTCATTGTGTTTCATTTTATTCCAACTGAATTACAAAAAAAGACAATTCTTGGCAATCTTTCAAGCATTAGTCATGACTTAAACACCTTAACTTTTCCTTCCTTATAGCTGTAGAGACTTGACTCAAACCACATATTTGTAAAGCTTATTATGAGATATGCAGTCACTCAAAGAAGTTGTTAACATAACTCTTAGACAAATACTCTGGGTAACCTCTAGCATATCTTCCTCATCTCTTTGAAGCACTCATATTTATAAATCATGTTTGGAAAAGTGGTTTCCAATATCTTAATCTTATCTCATATAGCTGGCTCGTGTCTTCCAATTTTTCCAAACTTATTTAAACTATGGAAAAACACTCTGCATTTCGCTTATTTTACAGTTGGATCTTCATGGCATCAACTTTCCTTACTAGTAATTATTGAGAGACAATGAACTGGAAACTAGTGAAATTTGAGGTTTTCCCTATAATTAAAACCAGAAAATTCTATTTTTTTCTGAAAACGATTCCATCATTTCTTCTTTTTTTAATTGTGTCTTAAGTTTTCATTTATTATCTAAACATACACTTCACTAGGAACTTGGAAAACCTGTCTGTGAAGATAAGCTGATTTCTTCTAGTATTTTTCTTCTGTCATTTGAATCAAGTCAGCCAAAATAATCATAACTCTATGTATTGGCACTTGGCTGGCCTTTGTAACTCAAAGCAAATCAGATATACTCCGTTTTTTCAGCTGTGTTTCAAGCATACACAAAATGTGTGTCATTTTTATAACGATTTAAGCCTGAATCATCATTTCAGTTTTCAAATTTTTTTGATGAAATGACATTTATTATACAGCTTTGAAAATTCTGTTTTTTTAATGAGGCCTACTAACATGACTAGAATTATGCATAACTTTATGTGGTTAGGTTCTTTTTCTTTAATTCTTTTATGATAAACAATAAAGTTCATTTCTACTGAAATTGGTGTATAATAGCTGTTTAACAATATTAATGTATAACAAATGTGTCTGTAACACAAGATACTTGACCTAGGAATGTAGAATGGTCCATGTTTGGCCAGCTCAAAATAATTCACCAATGAGAATCAAGTGGATTTTTATGCTACAAAATTGCCCCACCTCCTTCTTTTTATAAAAAGGCATTGTTATCCCCACTCCTAATTTCCATGAATTAACACCACTTCATAGTAATAAAAACCCTAAACATTTTCAACAGCTATACATGTTCACACTTATGTAGTTATTACTAGGGGCTCTTACAATAAACATTGAAGTTCATTTCTACCGAAATTGATGTAGCCTATATGTCTTCACACTTATGTTGTTATTACTAGGGGCTCTAAGTTAATGTCAGAAGCTTGAAATCTGGGTACTGTTCCTTCTATCTCACTTTGGAATTACATCCCAGTCAGAGTTAATCTAAATCATTTTGTTAAAGTTTTTTTCATCAATTTCATTGTATTTTAATGTGGTTACTGTAGTTGACTATTCTGCACTTTCTTGTGCTTCTCAGTGTGTTCCTTTTGCTTTTCTCTCTTTCTTTCTCTGTGATTTTTTTCTCACTTAAATTTTCTTTTCATCTGATTGGATGCGTGCTTTCTATATTTTTGCCCCTCATTTTCTTTGAGAGATAATTAATAATTCTTTTAAATGGTATTAAGCATGTTAGTATTAAAACAGATAAAACTAAAAAGCTCAAAAAGAGGAAACCAAAACTTTGACCAAGTACAAGGAACAAATAATATTCAGGTGTGCAAAATGTACATCGAATATATACAAATTGTCATAAATATTTTTCTGTTAAACAAATGGAATTCATTTTCCAGTATAAAAATTAGAAAGAAGCCTGAATTAATAACGTTGTAGGTTTAGAAAATAAAATTAAAGAGTTCTTAAACTTAAAACAACAAAAATTTGATTACAAAGAGAAGGGGATTATTGCAACCCTATGCCTGCCCATGAATGTAGGCAACAATGTATTGATGACACACACTCAATTTGGGTAAGAATATGAGTCAGCAATTGTATAATAGTTCAGAGGTGGGACTAAAATTGACGAACTCTTGGCCTTTTATGGCACTTGGTATTAGTATTAACCAAGTGACGTATAGCAATTGCAAATTCTGTTGGTTTGTCTGTCCTGGTTTTGCTACTTTAGGCACTTCCAGGTAAGCTAGGACGATGAAATTTGGCGGGCGTATAAGGGACCGGACCCATTAAATTAGAAATAGTCGTTTTCGCTATTTGACCATCTGGGGAGGGGGGGTCAGTTAATTTGGAAAAAATAGAAAAAATGAAGTATTTTAACTTGCGAACGGGTGATGGGATCTTTGTGAAATGTGATATTTGTAAGGATATTGTGTCTCAGAGCTCTTATTTAAATTCCGACCAGATACAGTGACATTGGGGGGAGTTGGGGAGGGGACCTAAAATCTTGGAAAACGCTTAGAATGGAGGGATCGAGATGAAACTTGGTGAGAAAAATAGGCAGAAGTCCTAGGTACGTGATTGACATAACCGCAAGGGATCTGCTCTGTTCGGGGGAGTTGAGGGGGGGGGGGGTCAATCTGAAAATTAGAAAAAATGAGGTATTTTTAAATTACAAAGGAGTGATCAAATCTTAATGAAATTTGATTTTTGGAAGGATATCGTGTCTCAGAGCTCTTATTTTAAATCCCAACCAGATCCGGTGACATTGGGGGGAGTTGGGTGGGGGCAAAAAATCTTGGAAAATGCTTAGAGTGGAGGGTCGGGATGAAACTTGTTGGTAAAAATAATCATAAGTCCTAGATACGTGATTGAAATAACCGGAACGGATCCGCTCTCTTTGGGAGAGTTGGGGGAGGAGGGTTTATTCTGAAAAATCAAAAAAAATGAGGTATTTTTAACTTACGAAGAAGTGATCGGATCTTAATGAAACTTGGTGTTTAAAAGGATTTCTTGTCGCAGAGCTCTTATTTTAAATCCCGACCGGATCCGGTGAAGGGGAAGCTGGGGGACGGAACCTAAAATCTTGGAAAACGCTTAGAGTGGGGGGATCGGGATGAAACTTGGCTGGAAAAATAAGTACGAGTCCTAGATACGAGATTGACATAACCGGAACGGATCTGCTCTCTTTGGGGGACTTGGGGGAAGGGTTGATTCTAAAAAAATAAAAAATGAGATATTTTTGACTTATGAAAGAGTGATCGTATCTTAATTGAATTGAATTGAATTTATTTATAACCCGTTATAATACACATGAAAAACGGGGTAAAATGTGAATAAAAGAAAATGACCTAAAAAACTACACAAAAAACTTTCCAACACTTCAGCTTACTTAAAAACAATTAAAACATACAAAAGCAAAACATTCATTGAATCAAAATAGCTCTCCATGGGTGCCGACCAATTCTGCTATTATAAGCTTCTATGCTTTTTCTGATAGAAGCATTGGGGTCTATGATGCCGTATCTTTTAATGACCCAGGAGTTGTTTGACCATGCTGGAAGGGCAAGCAGGTATTTGGCATACCGGAAATAGATTCGCCGAAGCTCCTTCGTCTCGGTTATCGTAAACGTACGCCAAAAAGGTGCAAGGTATAAGAAATTCGGGAGTGCAGAAGCATTGTAGAGTTTCGCTAGCAGTTTACGGTTGAGTCGAAGTTTGTTTGCTACCAAGGTTCCGTATGCAGCTGCTGTTCGATGTTGGAAATGAAGGATCAAGAGCCTTCTTGTTGCTTTGAGAGTGTCACCAATAGGAAGCCCTAAATATTTCATTTGTGATTTTGGGGAAACTGGCGCGCCGTCGAGATTAATAGTAAATCCTGCTCGAGTTTTAACCCAGTTGAACAGAACCACGTCCGATTTTTCTCTATTGAATGTAAGGTTAATCTTAGCATATTCTTTACTTAAAATAGCAAAATTTCTTTCGAACGACTGTACTGTTCGACTAGGGTTAAAAATATCATCTGCATAAGCGATAAGTGACACATCAATCCCTTTTAAAATACACGAAGGAACTGCGCTGGATTGGGCGTTCAGGATACAGTTATTAAAGGCAACTGGAGAGGTAAGGGCACCCTGTCTGACGCCTCGACGGACTGGAATAACGAAACGTGTTATGGTCCCATCAGGTAGCCTGATTACAACAGCAAGATGGTTATACATATCATACAAAGCACGAATGGCAGACGTGTCAACTCCCCGTTTATATAGCTCAAGGAGAATTTGTGCGTGAATCAGAGAGTCAAAAGCATGGCTTACATCATGACTCCCTAGGACGAGCGAATCACCAGACTTATCAGCATCTATAAGTATTGACGATAGTACAGTAAGCGCGTGGGCACACCGTAGGCCTTTTTGGAAGCCAAGCTGATATGGCGGCATGTAGCATTTATTTGTAAGTTCTGACATTACGAGTGTTTCAAAAATCTTGCAGAAAGTAGTAGCAACTGTAATAGGGCGGTATGAAGAACACTCATTCAGCGATTTATTTATTTTTTTGGAACAGGAGTAAGACGACCAGAAGAGAACGAGGTTGGAACTATTCCAGTTGTGAACACCATTTGGAACATGAGATCAAGGTGACAAAGTAGTAGGGGACTTCCAAGAAGAATGTGTTTAGCACAAATATTATCTGTACCCCTCGAAAAAGGTTTCTTAATTTTTTGCGCAGAATTCATAATATCAGACAGTGAAACAATAAACGTGGGTACAGTCTTTTTTGACAGTATCCGATTGAGATCACATTTAAGGGGATATTCTACTTTGGAATCAGGTTCTGAAAACTCTTTCAAAAAATGCTGTTGCCAGGCCTCAGCAGAGATATGAGCTGACGGAGCGTTTCTTTCACTCTGGTTGCGGGTCAAACTTTTCCGCAGAAGCATCGGATTACTCATTATCTTTTCTGAAAAATCAAAACGAATAGCGGCTCTATGTTTTTGCAGTTCTTTGGAAAAATGGCGCTTTGTGGAAATCCTTATTTGTTTCACTATGCCGTCCTTGGGTCTCCCGCATTCTATCCATATGCCTAGCCAAAATCCGGCCTTCTGGCAGGCTTCAACAAGGGATGGGTTCCCAGACCAGCCCTTAACTTGTGACCCAGCACGGACTCTGGATCGAGGGACAAAGTGCGATTCCGCTTGTAGTAGCGCATGCGAAATAAGTGACGAGTACATATTTAGTTTTAGACGAATTTCAGACGTGGGAATAGGTGCTGATGTTTGGAGCAAGTCAAAAGGTATTTTTATCTTCGAAAGTAGATTATCAAGCCAGTACTGATACTGAGTCAAATCGGTTTTACTCCATTCAATGATTGTTGTCCATTTTGAAGGTCGATTTGCGCGCATTCGATAAAATGGTGCACTGATTCGGAACGATAGCAGTAAATGGTCAGAAACAAAAAATTCACGGAGCACATTTACTGTTAATGAGCTACTAAAAATACTACTAGACACAAGGACATGATCAAGGTTAGAAACTGATCCGGTAGAGTGAATGTACGTAAAGTCACCCGCTTTCGGTACAAGAGCACTTTCATTTGGAATCGGACAAAGCAAAAGAGCTGAACGCGAGCTTTCACTTTTGGATATATCACAATTAAAGTCCCCCAATAAAATCCAATGGAGATGAGAAGCACTAATTTTATTCATACATTTCCCCAGTTCTTTGCAGACTAGAGCAAACGTTCATTTCGGAGCAATCGTCTCTGTAGTCGGTGGGCAGGTACACATTTATTATAACAGTCTCGCCAACTCTAACTGCTAAGAAATGGTCGGAACTAGCGAACAATTCGGAGTTAATATGCCCACTTATTAGCGTGGCAAGTCCATCCGAGGGGCGCCCTCGTTTCTTAGGTATTTTCGCTGGTACAAAATGGACCATGTGTGAGGGTAAGGCATTGAATATATTTCTAATGTCGTTAGACAGAAAGTGTTCTTGGAGACAAATAATTTCTTCGGTGAGGCAGAGCTGTTCAAGCACGGTAATTTTTGTACTAAGACTACCATTCATATTCCAGGAGACGAAACGCTTGTCAATATAAAATTCATTCATTTTGGGCGTTTGAGGTCATTAACTTCGCTGACTTGTTAGATGGGCAGCTAGCGTGGTAGCATGTGTGTCGGGTGCTTGTACAGCTTAGGCACCGCATCGCATTCTGGCAGGGATTTTCTTTCGTTGCACCATGGTTATTTTGAGCACAATGGGCACACTTCGATACGTTTTTGCACTGGGCCGCTATGTGGCCAGATTCATGGCAGTTGTAGCAACGTTTCGGAAGAAAGACGAATTCTTGAATTCTAAAACTTTCAAAGCCCACTTTCATTGACAGTTTTGCGGCTGTATTAAGGGATTCACGACTTGGAAAATAAAGCTTGAATGCGCGTGATTTTCCACATTGTTCGGCTTTCTCACATCCAGAAACTAGACTTTGAATTACCTCTGCGTCAAGGGGTTCAGGAATCCCTTTAATCAGTCCTATGTACAAAGGGGTTTTTACTTTGGCTTCGGAAAATATGAATGAAATTTCATATTTAGAAGGACCTCAAAACTCAGATCTCTTATTTTAAATCCCGACCGGATCCAGTGTCATTTGGGGGGGGGGGGGAGGACCGGCAATCTTGGAAAATGCTTAAAGCGGAGAGATCAGGATGAAACTTGGTGGAAAGAATAAGCACAAGTCCAAGATAGGTGACTGACATAACCGGACCGGATCCGCTCTCTTTGGTGGAGTTGGGGGGGGGGAGTAATTCGAGAAAAATTAGAAAAAATGAGGTATTTGTAATTACTAACGGGTGATCAGATCTTAATGAAATTTGATATCTAGAAGGATCTTGTGCTTTAGAACTCTCATTTTAAATCTCGACCAGATCCGGTGACATTGAAGGGAGTTGGAGGGGGAAACCGGAATTCTTGGAAAACGTGAAAATCGATGTATCTTACGAATGGGTGATCGGATCTTAATGGAACTTGATAGCCTATATATTTATTTATTTATGTATTTTTCTTTATTTCCCTCAAAAAATGAGGAGTATGCTACAATATAATATAAAGAAAAGACGCTTACAATAAGTAACGCTTACAATAAAAAAATATCAAATATTGATCAAACACTTAAAAAGAGAAAAAAAGATACAAAAACACTTGCTAAATAATTTAGCCTATAAATTCATCAAGAGCCAGAACTGTCACTAAAAAACGGAAATAAATTGTGGCCTAAAAGGATAAATTTCCCCTTGTCTTCAAATGTTTTATATCTGTTCTTTATACAGACTACAGGATCCTTCACTTTAAGCTTTAAAACAATCTCAGTTCTAAAAGAAAGGGGGAAACCAAGTAAAAATTTACAAAATTTCAAATAAGAAACTTTAATGGGTGAAAGATCAGAAGGTCTGAAATTACGGAAGAGGAGGGACGGGAACAATACGTGAGGCAGAGCAACAGCGCTATATATACGACCAAGGACGTCCCGACGGTAAAGACCCCGAAAACGAATTAAAAGACCAAATGTCTTGCGTAGTTTCATCTGAACATGCTGAACCAGGACTGGTTTAAAATCTCGTTTCGAAGCAGCATAAGGTAATCCCAAATAAGTGACTATTGGCGACGACTGGAAAATAACAACATTGCCGCAATCGAGAGTCGCCCTGACATTATCCTCTAAACAATTTACAACAAAAAAATTGACATTTTCAAACTGATAGAAAGGCCCAAACCCTTTAAACAATTAATTAAAATATTAAAATTAGAAACAAGACTAGACTTGAACCGGCTTAGAAGGATAATGTCATCAGCATATGCAATGTAAGACAGATTTCAAGATAATGAAACAAAAGAGCAGGAAAGAGAATTAAGGGAAGTAGCTAAACATGAATTGAATGTATAAGGAGAAATAATTCCTCTTTGTCTAATTCCTCTACCCACTTGAATTAATTTGGACTGAGATGAAGACGAACTCGGATAAATACGGATCTTTAATCCAGAATACCAAGAGCGAGGACTGGAATGACAGCTAGGGGCAATCCAGCATGGATTAAAGCGAGCAGTGCAGATGCATGAGAAATGTGATCAAAGGCCCCTTTGATATCAACCAAGAGGGCGTATAGCGGTTGACCAGAGATTATCGCTTCTTCAATAACTTTGCTGAAAGATGCATGGGCGTGGTCACATTCCAAACCTCTCTTGAAACCAACTTGATTAGAACCAACGTCAAGAATTTTAAGAAGATCCTTCAAACACAACTCAATCACTTTCCCAATCATAGAATTGGCCTCCAGGAACTACAAGATGACAAGTCTTTATTTCCCGCTCTTAGGAATAGGCGTAACTATGCCAATATAGAATGACGATGGTACTAAACCAGTAATAAGTAAAAGGTTGAAAAATGCCAGTAGAGTAATAAGAAAAGAAGAAGGAGCAAGTTTGAGGTGATTAGCAAACACGCCATCATGATCCTTAGCCGACTGCGCCTTTAAAGTTTTGATAGCTTTACATAACATATCCTCAGATATCCTGTAATCAATTGAACAATTCTTCAATCTTTCATCTAATTGCAACACAACACTGTTAGAATCATGCGAAGTCGACAACTTAGAAAAATAATTTTCCCACTTTTTTAGCGATGGTCTGGAATTAGTACCAGGCGTGTTAGTCCGCCTATTGCTTCGGAGAACTTTTCAAAGGAGATTCTTGTCCTTGTCGTTATCAATATCTGAAGAAGCTTCTTCCGTGATCAGGCTATTATGACGTCGGAGCTCCGCTTGGAATTCGGCCTTTCTCTTTTTCATTAGCAAAAAAGCTTGATGCGTGTCTTTAGGCTTACCAAGCGCCAGCCATTCCAAATACGCTTGTTTTACCGCCTTATTAGAATTTACCAAAAAAAGGATTGATGCTCCAAAAAGGTTTCTGCGATCCCAATCTTATCCTATTAGTAGGGAAAGCTGCCGCAGCACCATACTTTAAGCAATGGATTAATTTAAAATAAAGAAAATTAATAGTCAAAGATGGATTACTGTCCATTGAATCCAAGCTATCAGGAATAAAAACTTTATCAATTAAAGTCCCAACTCTTTCTTGGTAAAGCGTTTTAAAATTTGGATTCCAATCAACCCGATAAAAAAAAAATCAGGAAGCTTATTACCTGAAAAACGAACTGGGGAAGGACGACAAGGAAAGGGGCGTAAAAGGAACTGAAGCGGCCTGTGGTCACTAACGGGGAAATCTTCGATTACAATAACCACAGGCAAAGGATCACTTGGGTTAGAAGAAAAAACATGATCCTTATTAGTTGTACTACCACTCCAATGAATATAAGTAAAATCCTGGGACTTCGGTAAAACAGAAAAATTAGGAAGACAAGATGATAGAATTGTACCCCTTTCATTCGCTATGTTTGGATCACAGTTAAAATCACCTAAAATATAAGTACGCAAATTCAACTGTGAACTAGAGACAAAACGATTAAGATTAAAACAGCATTGAGTAGACGCATCAAAAGAAATATCATCATGGTAATCAGTCGGAAAATAACAATTAATTAAAACTACGTTTGAAAAACTACAAGCAAAAAAATTTGTATCAATAGCTAGAATAGTTGCATTAAGAGACTTGGGTAAAATAGTAGCTAAACCACCGCAAGGACGCCCACCAGTCGGCGTAGCGGGAACAGCAAAAATATCATGCCGAGTAGACAAACTAGAAAGCAGATTCAACGAATGATCAAGGAGGAGGTGTTCTTTAAGACATAATAACGATGATTTTTCATTCAAAAACTATGATGCACAGGTAATTTCCCTAACACACCATTCGAATTAAAGGACGTAACACGAAGTAATACGTTCAATTACAAAATTTCTTTAAAATAGGACACCTAAAGCTGTAAACGGGATGATCATTCGAGCCACAACTGGTGCATTTAACTGGCACTTGACATGGGGAGTCTTTAGTCGAAATATGATTACCGCTACATCGGGCACATTTGAAACATTCAGATTTACATTGATTTTGACCATAAAACTTTGACATTTAATACAACGCCTAGGCTGAATATAATGACATTCCACTCGAAAAAACTCATAACCGAATTTGATGCCATGTGTGATGTAAAAATGCAGGTATTCTTCTGTTTGAAAAATAACTCTTACAGTTTGCGATTTTCCTTGCCGATTAAACTCAGTTATACCCGGAAAGTCCGATGCGTAGGCACTAACATCAAAATCAATGTCAACACTCCTTATAACTCCAAAAAAATCGCCGAGGCTTTGAAGTTATTATGCTTTCAGGAAAATTAACCTTTAGATCGCAACTGAGCTTTGATGCATCTGGACATGGTACCAATACCATAACACTATCCTTAGTCGCTTTAACATAACGAATATTTGCACACTCTGTCTTATCAAATTCTTTCTTGCGGCAGACAGGATCCTTCAGTAGGAGAGCGGGTGGATTTTTTATCACTATGGTCTCTAATGGAATAGTCTTTAGTGGGAGAGGCGGCCATTCATGCGGGGGGCACAGTGGGGGGATTGAGATCAAGATCGTTGCCGGGTGGTATTTTTTTCTCTAAATTAGATTCGATACGATCAATAGAAGACAGTGTTTTTTCAAGCTTTCGGGAATAGTCATAAACAAGTTTATCGAGCCGGACGCTGATGCCAGGCTTTAATACTGGACATTTCCAGCCATATGAGACGATTACAGGCCATATGAACTGTTTCGAAACAAGTTCTACGATAACACGCATTATGTCCGAGGCAGTAGTCTTTTCAGCTATTTTTCTCTCCTTTCTTGCAATCTACCAGCTTTATGACACAGACATGCGAGCAGCGTTTTTGCTACATTCAACTCCTCTAAACGATAGAATCCTGCCATTGCCTTAGATATTTCATCAACGCTTATTCGGCTTTCAACGAATCAAGAACGAAGAGCTTGTAACGATATATTGTCACTTGGAATTACTTAAGTGGAATGATTATTTGGTCAAATAGTTCGTAGTAACGAACTGTTGTAAGGAGCGACCCGGCTCAATAGTAACCGAAACTCAAAAAAATGGAATTTTGATACCAACAGTTACATCAAAAGAATCACATTTTAATGCTGATTTCAAATATATAAGTTTCATCAAGATCAGTTATACCCATCAAAAGTTACGAGCCTGAGAAAATTTGCCTCATTTTAGAAAATAGGGGGAACACCCCCTAAAAATCATACAATCTTAACGAAAATCACACCATCAGATTCAGCGTATCAGAGAACCTTATTGTAGAAGTTTCAAGCTCCTATCTACAAAAATGTGGAATTTCGCATTTTTTGCCAGAAGACAGATCAGGGATGCGTGTTTATTTGTTTGTTTTTTGTTTGTTTTTTTCCCAGGGGTGATCGTATCGACTGAGTGGTCCTAAGGGCTCATTCTAACGGAAATTAAAAGTTCTAGTACCCTTTTAAGTGACCAAAAAAATTGGAGGGCCTCCCACGCTCATTTTTTTCCCAAAGTCACCGGATCAAAATTCTGAGATAGCCATTTTATTCACCATAGTCGAAAAACCTAATAACTATGTCTTTAGGGACGACTTACTCCCCCGGAGTCCCAGTGGGAGGGGCTGCAAGTTACAAACTTTGACCTGTGTTTACATATGGTAATGGTGACTGGGAAGTGTAAAGGCGTTTTCAGGGGGATTTTTTGGTTTAGGGGGGAGAGTTGAGGGGGGGGGCTACGTGGGAGGATATTTCCATGGAGAAACTTCTTATGGGGGAAGAGAATTTCAATGAAGGGGGCGCAGAATTTTCCAGCATTATTTGAAAAAGCAATGAAAAAATAAGTATGAAGTTTTTTCTACTAAAAGTACGGAGTAGCATTAAAACTTAAAACGAACAGAATTAATTATGCATATGAGGTGTTTACCTCCTCGTTATACCTCACTGTTTACACTAAAGTATTTTTAGTAATTTCCACTATTTATTCTACGGCCTTTGTGATTCAGAGGCCATTGGGACAAAATCTAAGCTTTAGTGTAAAGAGCGAGGTATCGACGAGGGTTGAACCCCCTCATATACGCAATAAAAACATACGAATATAGAAGGTCGTTACGTAAGTTAATTCGTAAGTTTCGTATATTTTTTACCAATGAAAACGTTTGTAAAAAATTAAAAGTTCTAGTTGCTTTTTTAAGTAATCAAAAACTTGGAGGGCAACTAGGCCTCCTCTCTCGCTCCTTTTTTCTCAAAATCTTCCGATTAATTGCAATTAATGAATATGCAAATTTCGTTTTAATTAATTATGTGTGGAGAGCCAAGATCAAAACATGCATTAATTCAAAAACGCCCAGAAATTAAATAAAAAAAAAACAAGTTTTTTTAAATGAAAGCAAGGAGCAACATTAAAACTTAAAACGAACAGAAATTACTCCGTATATGAAAGGGGCTTTTCCTTCTCAACGCCCCGCTCTTTACGCTAAAGTTTCTTAGTGTTTTAAAAATATAGTTAAGAGAAAGAGTCAAACTTTAGCGTAAAGAGCGGGGCGTTGAGGAGGAAAAGCCCCTTTCATACACGGAGTAATTTCAGTTCGTTTTAATGTTGCTCCTTACTTTCATTTAAAAAACTTGTTTTTTTATTTAATCTTGAAATAGACTGGACTGACAGGTCCACGCTGCGGCCGCATGAATTTGCTGCTACAAAATTGGTATTAGCAGGAATGGATTTTTGACTGCTGATTATCGAGGCAATACTGGGATTATTATTATTAGAGATGCAAGATTCATGAGCTTCATCGTTATTTGAACATATTAAGCAAATCCAATTCGGTTTTCTTTACGCTCAGTTGGGGAAATGCCTGCACACTGTGGGTGAAACAACTCGAGACATTTTGTGCATTGCAGGGTGATCCCCTTGCCACAAGATCGACCACAACCAGGACAAATAAATATTGACATTTCTCACTCCGTAGGTCTGGGGTTAAATAAGCAAGGCCATAAGAAAGACGACAAAAAAATCGCCTTTACCGTTTCATTAAGCTTATAATGCAATGAAATCCTTCAGGTTAAACTTGCAACACAGTACGTCTATGCGGTACGGACACTCAGATCTTGAAAGCCAAAGGGATGTGTTACTATCCGTCGTTAACAGAATATAGTCGAGCGAGAAATGAATTTATTCAATTCAGATCAAATCAGAGACATTAATCCGATCAAACAGTTATATACATTTAGTCACACTAAAGTAGACCGGTTTTACTTACAGTTCATAACTATCCAATTCAAACCAAATCCTTTTACTTTGGACTTTGAATCAATATAATCCGATTGTTTGAGATGTTCTCACTTTGAAGGCTAGTTCAGTACTGAACTATTTTCAGTATTAATTATATATTAAATATATATTTCGTACATTTTACTTCGCAATAATTATTAAACAAGAGGCACAAGTTCAAAAGTGTTTGCAGCTTGCTGAGAATCAGACTGAATCTTGGAACTAGTAGAAGAATCTTATGTCTCAGATGCTCCATTTTCAATTCGAATCGGATCCGGGGACATAGAGGGTTGGAGGGGAGAGAAATCTTTGGAAACCGGAAATCTTGGAAAACCCCTCGATCTGGAGAGATCAAGATGAAACTTGATAGCTGGGGGTTGTTGATTTGGAAAAATCAGAAAAATTGAGGTATCTTTAACTTAAGAAAGGGTGACCGGATCTTGATGAAATTTGAGGGGGAAACCGATTTGGAGGGGGAAACCGAGTTGGAGGGGGAAACCGGATATCTTGGAAAACACTTATAAATGTCGTAGATACGTGATTAACGTACTGGACTGGATCCGCTCTCTTTGGTGGAGTTAGGTTGTGGGGTTCAGTGCTTTGGCGAGTTTGGTGCTTCTGGACGTGCTAGGACGATGAAAATTGGTAGGCGTGGAATTGGGCTGAAGGGAGAGGAAAAATTAGAAAAATTGAGATATTTTTAACTTACGAGTGGGTGATTGGATCTTAATGAATTTTGATATTTAGAAGGACCTCGTGACTCGGACCTCTGATTTTCCTTTTAAAGCAATCTATTGATTCTTAGAATTTTACTAGAGCTCATACCATATGAGCTCTTGTCATTGGCTCTTCCGACCTCATCAAAAGTGCCATATGAGCTCTTAGCTATTGTTTTTTGTTTTTTTGTTTTTTTTTTCGTGGTGGGGCAGACCTATAAATTCTGGTTTGAGGCTCAAGCCACACAGGCCCATCGACTAACTCTCAGCATTGTCCTATCACTATTAATAAAAGCTGCCTAAGGAGGACAACCTATCCACTTGTTTGATTTTTCTGGTGCCTAACCCTTCCTTACTCTCCTTTACCTGCAAGGTTAGATTAGATAGGTTCATTCTATCGTTCTCCTAGCTATTGAAACGCACAAAAGCTGTAGATAGTAGGCAGAACTTTACCAGGAACTCCCATAGCTTGGATGATTATTCACTACTAACTCATTCTCAAAATGAATGAGAAAAAGCAGTTCTGGTGGTTGACTGAGCAAGGCTCTTCAAGAAGGACACCAGTGTTTGATTCACACTTTATGCTTGCTGAATTTCTTTTAAGGGGAAATGGCTATAACTTTTTTGTCGAATTAGATAGAGACAAGGAGAACATAGAGTAAAACAAATCGTTTTGAGTAATTTGAAAATCATGATAAGGTCACTCTGTTTTCTCATGCATGCTCACGATGGTGGTTTCAGTGCTGTTAAACATTCTTCACAAGACAGATTTTCTTATGTAGCTGCAAGTTTTTGTTGCTTGCCTCTCGACATTCTCTAAAGCTGTGATATTGTGAGTTGAATGGGTGCTAGCAATAACAGTACCAAGTCCAAAAACGTCGAAAAGGTGCTATTGTATTTACATTTCTGACTGATGAATTGAGGTGTTTTGGACTGGACTTTTTCGAAATTCAGAAACTCGTATCCCTGGTATAGGAAGTATGAAATTATTGCGACATAAGGGGCACAGCTAAGGGGAGGTGACCCCCTCCCCAAAGCTCCGAGGTATCAGCAAACAGTGCTGACGCCTTAGAATTTTAAGAGTCTTTTGCGTCTTACTTTAGCTTATGTGTCCACATTTGTTGGCAAACTAGACGATTTTGTCGGCCCATTCTTTATTATATTCTTTATATGCCCCTGGGTGATATAGAACATATTGACTCAAGCAGAAAAGATGGGGTGAATAGACAGGGACTAGGGCTCATGACGAACAAGAAAGCTTCTAAATCTCGCTTAGGCTGGGAAGATATTAGAGGATGTAAGTTGCTTCTTTTACGACTAAAAGTACAAGGTGTCAGTCATAGTAGTATATACCCCTGTAGAACCAGCTGATGGAGAAAGTAGCAAATCAGATGGATTTTACATATAGCTGCTAGAACAAATAGACAGGATCACGGGTAGAGATACGGTACTTTTACTAGAAGACTTTAACGGCAATGCGGGAAAAATAGGAATAGAAGGTATCCTATCCTAAGCAAATTCAGTGTAGGAAAGGAGAATAGCAACGGTTATAGGAGGCTAATTTTTATCGGTATTTCAATCCAGTTATGACCAATAAATTACCAAACTTTTCAAACAGAATGAACTGTTGGAGATTTTGCGAGCTCAGGGTGCTAGAATAGGTCTAAAAATCAATGTTAAGAAAACTAAGTCTCTAAGGCTATGAATAAGTGAAGATGAAAAGGTTATGTTGGGTACCCAAAAGATTGATCAGGTGGACAGCTTCACTTACCTTGGTAACATTATTAGTAAAGACTTTGGGAGCAGTGAAGATATTAAAAGTAGAATAGCCAAGGCCCAGGGTGTTTTTTCACAGTTGAAAAAAGTTTGCTGTACGAAAGTAGGCTGTAAGAAAGATGCGGTTCTATCCCGCTTTCTAGGGCTATAATGAAAGAGAGGTCGAGATTGCTTGGGCACCTTCCGCGGTTGAGGGATGACAGATTGCCAAAGATTGTCCTTTTTTACCAACCACCAAGGGCTAAGCGGAAAGCAGGTCGTTTGCGGTTGGGGTGGGAGGATGTCATAAAGAAAGATTTAAGGAAAATGGGAACCTCCTAGGAGGGTGTTGAGAGGGAATGTTTTAAATAGATCGGGATGGAGGAGGAGTGTGCGTAGCTGTGTTGGGCTCAGGTGACTTGGTGCTTAGGTTCAAGGTGAGTTGTTAGTAGTAGTAGTATCAAACAGTGCGCGGTAGCGAAATGTAAGTAAGGAATGACGTGGTTCAATACTAACCGAAACTCTTAAAAACTGAATTTTGATAACACTAGATATATCAAAAGAGTTGAATTTTTATGCTGATTCCAAATATACAAAGGTAACTGAGTTTAATTTTACCCCATCAAAAGTTAAGAGCCTGAGAAAAAAGCGCAACTAGGCCCCCTCCCAAAACCCTTTTTCGTCAAAGACGTCTGATAAAATTTTGAGATAGCCATTTTGTTTAGCATAGTTGAAATGTCTTATAATTATAACTTTGGGGATCACATGGCCCCCCATAGTCCCTGGGGGAAGGGAGTTATTCATTTTGCCCACTATCCACATATAGTATTTGTTATTGGGAAATATACGCATTTTTTTTGGGGGGGGGGTGTATTTTCTACAGTTGTATTTTCTACGAGACGAATTTTTCATGAGGAGGAAAATTTCAGGGGAGTTTTACAGGGGATATATAAAAAGGAGGCGGGATTTCTTGGCATGATTTGAAAAATGGTCAGAAATTAAATAAAAAAAGTTTTTTCAGCTGAAAGTAAGGAGCATCATTGAAAAATAAAACGAACAAAAATTATTCCGTATAAGGGGGGCTAACCCTTCATCAACCCTCACTTTTTACGCAAAAGTTTGACTTTTTTCACAATTCTTTATGACAAACTGCTCTAACACAAGGGCCATTGAATTTGAATGAGAAGTATTTATCAAGAACTTTAAGACTTTAGCGTAAAGAGCGAGGGTTGTGAAAGGGGCAGCCCCCCTCATATACGAATAATTTCTGCTTGTTTTAAGTTTTATTATTGTTCTTTACTTTCAATTGAAAAAATTAATTTTCTAATTTAATTTCGTCATAAAATGGCCCATAAGTTAGCATGGTACTCACATAATGGTAAGACGGCCAACCTTATTGAATGTGTTCTTGTAACCAGATGATTAAAAGAATTGACACTAGATACTAGTGTATATTGGAGTGCTGTCGTTGATATTGAAAGTAAATATCACCATCAAGCAGTGTCTTGGGTGTCAAGCAGAGCTACCTTCTGCGAGGTTATGGCGTTGATAGATTTCAGGCTGAGAATATGAAAGAAATTTACCAGGATCAGCTGAATATTAAACTGAGAAGTCAATGTTAATATTAAACTTGAATATTAAACTGAATACTAAACTGAGTATTGACAATATGGAAGATGAACGAGTAATTTTAGGGACATAATTTGTTAAGTAGCAGATGGTGTCTTAAAGAGGAAAACTGGAAATGCAGCCAGAAATATTAATGAAAACGCTCTAAGTTTGGTACAAAATAGAATGGGTTTGTACTAGAAGTAGTTGAACGATAGATAATATGAAAATAAGAAGAATGCTAGGAAGGTAGACCAACCATCAAAATATGAATTAAGGAAATATAGAGTGGAGAAAATGAATACAATTGCAGAAGATCTGGAAGATGCAACCAGACGGCACAACAGTAAAATATTTTACTGGCATACTAAAAAACTGAGAGGGAATAGTCAACCTAGAATTGTCCCAGATAAAGACAGGAACAGGGATTTAATTAGTGATGAGGAGAGACTTAAAGAGAAATGGGCAAAATATTTGAGATTGTTTTTACCGTGATCGAACAGTTCGTGGTAACGAACTGTAGTAAGGAGCGACCCGGCTCAATAGTAACCAAAACTCTAAAAAATGGAATTTTGATGCCAATAGTTACATCAAAAGAATCGCATTTTAATGCTGATTTTAAATATATAAGTTTCATCAAGATTAGTCTTACCCGTCAAAAGTAACGAGCCTGAGAAAATTTGCCTCATTTTAGAAAATTGGGGGAAATACTCCCTACAAGTCATACGGTCTTAACGAAAATCACACCATCAGATTCAGCATATCAGAGAATCTTATTGTAGAAGTTTCAAGCCCATATCTACAAAAATGTAGAATTTCGCATTTTTTGCCAGAAGACAAATCACGGATGCGTGTTTATTTGTTTTCTTGTTTTTTGTTTTTTTGTTTTTTTGCTTTGTTTTTTTCCCCAGGGGTGATAGTATCGACTCAGTGGTCCTAGAATGTCGCGAAAAGGCTCTTTCTATCGGAAATTAAAAGTTCTAGTGCCCTTTTTAAGTGACCAAAAAAATTAAAGGGCACCTAGGCCTCCCACGCTCATTTTTCCCCAAAGTCACAGTCACACTCTTTATCTAAAGTTTAACTCTTTCTCTCAATTCTGCTTTATAAAATAGTAAATAGCTTTAGCGTAAAGAGAGGGACGTTGAGGAGGGAACAGTCCCTTTCATACATGGAGTAATTTCGTTTTGTTTTAAGTTTTAATGTCGCTCCTTACTTTCAGTTAAAAAACTTTTTTTTTATTTAATAAGTTATAGGAAATGATATAGAAAAGAATGAAATTTGTTTTCACAATTTGGAAGTGAAGGACGATTGATTTTGCGAGGAAGAATTAGAGACAACACTAAAAGGATAAAAAATAATAAGGTCTCAGGTGCTGATAGTGTGGTAAATGGCTTCTTGAAATATGGTAGTTGTGAAGTTAGAGATAAGTTACTGAAGATTATGAATGTGATTTCTGAAAAAGGGAAAGTACCTGGCGATTTTAAGAAAACTTTAACGAAACCACCTTCCAATAAAAATTAGTAAGAGAGAAAGTGAGAATAATAGAGGCATTAGCTTGGTTCCTGTACGAAGCGAATTACACGTGACTGTCTATAACTTTAACCTCGACATCTTGAATTATTTTCAATCCTATTGGAAAAACACGTCGAAATCGAAGAAAAAATCATGCACAACTTCTGTAAGTCGAAGTGACCCGAAAATTACCTCTATAACTCAAAATTCAGTAGATAAGTAGTCATTTCATTTTCAATTTACCTCCTCAAGTCAAAGTTTGCCTCTGTATTTCTAAGTTTTTCCAACGGTCCTCTGTTAGACGAAACCCCGGGGTTCAGGTTGCAACATGTAAACTTCGATTTGTGTTTATTTTGTTTAAAATATTTTTAAACCAGATTCGATGAACGTTCAGATGTCCATCCCAGCAAACTAAATTTATTGTCGACATCTGAAAAAATCTAATCTTGATATGTCAAGTCTACAATACTCTAATAAAATTATTCTTAACTTTGTAGTGAGTAAATTTAGTGATTTTGTACCTCCGTAACTCGATTTTCCATTTGGCTTATCTCTATAACTCTTTAACTACATATAAGTCAAATTTTATGCAGGATAACGTCTATATTTCGAACTATGCATAAGTCGAACTATACGTAATTCGAAGAAAAATCGTGGTCCCGTGAATTTCGAGTTAGCGAGATTCGACTGTACTTAGTATTACAGTGTATTTTAGACTTAGGGATGCTGTAGATGTAGTTTTAAGAGGACAAATAATGTGGTTTTACGAAGGCGAGAGGATGTAACGGCCAAGTTTTTACTCGGTGATTAATAATTGAGAAGTGCCTGAGTCATCAGACTCCTTTGGTCCTCAGTTTTATGGATTATGAACTATTGTTTAATTCAGCCGATACAAGAGCTTTAGCCAAGGTCCTATTTTTGTTCTGCATACCAAATAAATACACTGAGGTGTTCAGCGCTATGAACGAGTTTAACATTGATGTGGTCAAGGTCAGAAATGAATCTTATTGAATCTTGAGGTAAGCAGTGTTGCGTTTTGTTCCCTAAGGAACATGGCAAAGATGATGGGAGAGCATGATTTTTTGTAGGTTTTGAGAGTTCAGGGCCCAAGAATAGGTTTGAAAATTTCTGCTAAGAATACTTATGATGACTTGTGCTAAGAAGACTAGTCTGCAAACAGACTAGGAATAAATTAAGGTGAAGAATGATGTTGGGTCACGAGAAGATTTATCAAGGAGATAGCTTCTCTTACCTTGGTATTATTAGTAAAGTTGGCGGATACTGTAAAGATGTTAAAAGTTGAATAGCCAGGGCCCAAGGTTTTATTTTCACAGCGTAAAAAAGGTTTGAAGAACATAGAGGGAATTCTGCGAACCAAGGTAAGAATGTTCGATTCTACAGTGGTGACACAGGTTAAGTATGATTCTGAAATGTGGGCGTTCAACAAGACGAATGAGGATTTGCCAGATTTTTTTCAGAGGAATTGTCTACAGATTGTTTTATGTACCCGTCTGACTGATTAAATTTCATACAGTAATGTGTACGATAAATGTGGTAGGGACAAGTTGAAATGGCTAGGATACGGTCTGCGGAAGAACGATTACCGATTGCCCAAGATCGTCCTTATTTCGCTATCCATCTAGGGCCACATGAAAAGCTGGTCCTTCCTAAATGGGGTGGAAAGAGGTCGTTAGAAAGAATTTAAAGGAAAGGTGACCGATATATTAAATATATGCTGACAAAGAAGCTAGGAATCGGAACTTTCAACTGAGTTAAAAGTTTTACAAGTTCAAAGTTTAAAATAAAAACTGAAATATTAAAGTAATAAAAATATTTCAAGTAGTAAAATCATGAAAAAGTAGTATTCCAAAGTTTGTTTCTCAAAGCTCTATCTAGCTGTTTAACGATTGTAAATTAGGCCTGCCTTGCAGATTAACTAGGGATTACGTAATGCTTGCTAATTATTTGAACTAAATACAACATGCGGAAAGCAGCACAGCCTAGTTTTATTCTGTTAAAGACAGTCTATTTTCTACTCACAATTTGTCTTGAGGTTACGGTTTCATTTAATTTATTACAGGAAAATGACAATGTTTCACTGACAATGGTCCTGTCATCTTAAAGGAAAATTTCCTGTCATTTACAGGGCAATGACAATGTTTCACTGACAATGGTCCTGTCATTTTACAGGAAAATTTCCTGTCATTTACAGGGAAATGACAATGTTTCACATATATTTGTTCATTTACAGCCAATGGCATTCTTGTGGATGAATCTGATCAAGTCAAAAGATGTGAATCTTCAAGAGCAAGGAATATGCATCTTCAAAAAACATGGTCCAGTGATGAATCGATATGTGCCCCGCAGGATAGTTTTTATTCTGAGTTCCATTGAAACAGATTTGAAAGCCTTAAATCATCTTCTGGAGATATCAAAAGAATTAAATCTGATAGATATAAGGACTATCCTGTACGAAAAGCTTCTTCATTTGATGTGTAAGTGTTTATTTTTTTCATTGTGACTATTCTCATATCCTTGATGACTCTGGATCTGTATTATTTTTCTTTAACTTATTTAACTTTTCAGATCCAGAGTCATCCCTGATGACTCTGGATCTGTATTATTTTTCTTTAACTTATTTAACTTTTAAGCTTTTAAGTTTTATTTTAACTTTTTTATCATTCAAGAAACTCAAGTGGTTTAAGACCTGAACTCTCGAGGAAACAAATGCATTCAAGGGATTCATATTTTTATGTATTTTCTTAATTGAACGTAAAAAAAAAATTGTAGATTGTAGATTAGATTAATCATTCCACTATTAATAAAATGCAGTTAAGCAAGCCAAAAAAACTTTTGGAAGCAGAAATTCCATAAGGAAAATATTTATACAATGCACAAATTAGGGATGTCAGAGGAGGTCTATAAGGAGGGGTGGGGTACGCCTTTAAGCTACTTATGCCTTGACGATTTCTTTAGACAATCCTTGTGGGACATTGTCCATATCCGTCCTAATGTAGCATATGTATGCTTATTCGTATATTAAGCATATTTTTTCATTCTTTAATTGAACAGCTTTTTTTTAAGATTAGACCACTTTAGCTTTACTAATCAAAGATCCAAATAGTAGTGGGACGATGTCTAAATTTCCCAGATTCGGATTTCAACGCAGCGTCCCGATTACAATTCTTAGTACAATTGAACGTACCGTACGGTAAGCTTTCAAGATTGGCACGCATATTGTACCTAGACTTAGCGGGTTGTTGAGTTGAACCGTAAACTAGTTAAATGTTCTCAAAAAATTGCTGCTCCATTAAGATGATTTTTTGTGCAGACTCTCTCCTGGTTCGAAAAAATTTAGTACTTTTAAAGTGTATACAGATTGGGTGAACATTTTGGATTGAACAATAGCTTAGAATTTCTCTGTTCTAACTCGGATTGTTTTGACTTTTACAGATAACGAAAAGAATGTTGGAGAGATGGATAAACTATTGAAAGAAGCTGCAAGCGCCTCAATCAGAGTGTCCCCATCTATAATAGACAAATATGCCCAACTAAGGACTAAATCTGACAGTTCTTCGCCTCTAGATACGATTCTATTAAAGCATGGATTGCATAGCAGTGAAGAGACAAACACAGTGCCTGTCGCAGAGACTAAAAAAATTGATTTACGGTTTGCCAAAGACTTTGCAGCGTCTGTAACGGCTAATGTCTCTCCGTCCTTTGAAATGTGTTTGAAATTCTTGCGAATCCTAGCTGAAAATGGTGCTTTTAGAGAAGTCGAAAATTTGATTGATGCTGTGAAAAAATATCACAGAAGTCGTTATTTTAAAGAAGGGGAACTAAAACGGTTCTTGGCAGAAGCACTCTGGAAACAAGGTGATAGGCACCAAGCACTCCAATGCATTAAAGACACATGTGAAAAATACAAAGAGAAAAGACAAATTACAAGACGCCTTAGAAATGTATTTTGTGTCTGTGTAGGAAAGACTTCTGATTTTTATCATACAGATGTCATAGAAACAGCGGAATGGTTTGGGAAAAATTTTAATGATTTTAAGGTAAGTAATTTCAAACAAAATTATCGTCAATGGTCAGAAATGTATTCAACCGAACCTTTGTTTTAGATTAATGTATTGGGGAAAGCTGAGATTTAGTTGAGCAAGCTACTGGTTCATCGGTCATGTATTATAACATTTGGCAATACTAATAAAATTTCCAGTTACTGGTGGACATCAAATAGAAAGAAAACAGCTTATAAATTCTAGAATGTTATTCACTGAATCTATATTTTAAAGAGGCAAGATAAAATACTTAAGCTATATAGAATAGAAATACAAGGAAGTGAAGAACTGAAGTAAGCAAGATATGCTCGATTGCGCTCGAACTAACAAACAATAAACCTATAAAAATGATAAATGAAAACAAGAAATAATTATGGTCTCCTTTTCTGCTCGTGTTAGGTCTATGATAGCTCTTTACTTTTCTTAAAAAATATTATTTGCGGAAAAAGTCTTTGGAAAACTAATCTCTGTTAAGGGCGGGCGACTTTTTTCTGCATTTGCTTCTTGATTTCAACTGCGTCCCTGAAAAATTGCATGAGAATTTTAACGGGGCAATGATACAGGTGTTATCAAACAAAATGAAGTATTTTCAGTTATCATAGACGTGTTCAACCAAGGTGGAATTAAAATTCCTGGGCTTTTGGCTTAGGTCTGTCGATTTGTCGATTGAAGGTTTGTGTTCTGATAACCTCTCCTAACAGTTGATGGTTCCTTCAATTTATAAACAACCCAAGATCAAGGGATTCTATAAACATCACTGGTTAGAGTAGGCTGCTTTCATCCTTGCTGCTGTTGAAAAATCTCTGTATTTTGTTTAAATTTTTGAACGTGACATTAAGGTTATGTTTGTATTCTCCTGTGGACTTTTACCTGGATTTTTATTCTTAATTTTGTAATGAAGACAGTTGAGTAGAGGTTTCGAACAAAATATTTGCGTAGCATTCATCTTTGTTACCATTGGCTGTGATCATCCTTGTTTTTTACTTTTTTACGAATTTTCGTTTTGTTAAGATTAGCCAGTGTGGCCTCAGAAACTGTTTACACATATCACCTATTGTTTCATGAATTTTTTGTTAGTTTCTCATACACTCTCCCGACCTCTTTGAGCAATGCACGAGAAGCCTGAATAAAAAGTTACGTCCTCTATCCCTGTAAACTATTCCTGTTCGCATAAAAATTGTATTTTGCTAAGTGAAATGACAACTCCTTGTCAATCGCAGCTTGGGGTTTCACATCTCTTATTGCTTTTAAAAAAATTGGCTAAAAGAGGGCTATAAAGGTAAAGATCACGCGTATGAATTAGTAATAAACATTCTCGTTTTGACTTTGTCCTATCCTTGTTCTTTTTGTTTGTTTGCCTTTTTAAAGAGCGGCACTACTAACTTAACTTTTGTTTAATCAGTGTTTATTGTTTCTCTTTTTTCTTGTTAAGACTCAGTAACATCTTGAAATACCTTAGATTTCTTTTTTGCGATATAAGGCTTAGAATCATATAGAATTCTTGCAGGGAGCTTTTACACTCATTGATAAATTGATTACATTTCAGTCTTTGATGATCATAATGCTTAAAATTGTCGGAAGATACGGTTTCTTTGGATAGGCTGTTCCCTGGTGGTGCTAAACAAACTGAGAAGGAACCACGATATACTTATGGAGCCAGCTTTTTTTCCAAGCTTATTTGAGTGACTGTACGATATGGAAGCCTTGTTGCCAACACTATTTGATATGATTGGCAGCCTGTAGGCTGCCTGTCTTGGATCTTTAACGCCCCACCAATGCCGTTGGTGGTACCGCTAGAGTGTAGTAGCGTGATCGAGCGATTACAAGGGTTCTGCAATTTCTTTCCGCACTGATATTGCAACCAGTATTGGTGTGAAAAGCGTACTACTTTTTGGAGGGGTTAAGGGCCAAACTGTTGGGGCCAAGGTGCCACGATATGTGTCATCACTGATATCTCTAACTATCTCTTTGAAGGATAAACGGGTTATCCTGTCGATGTATTAATGACGGTACTTCTCGAAAACTCTTCTCCTACCTGCCAGGGTCCGGAAAAAAATAATCTCACACAGTTGGAGAAAATAACTTATTTATATTCTACAAATGTCAACTCCAGCAAAATATGAACACACTTCTAAACGTAGACTCTGAACAGTCTGAAGTCTATCTATGCGCGAACTAACAATTCATTGTTTCCATATAAGCAAGATTTGGGTTGGGGTAGACCCTAGAATGACCCTGGCCAATCTAATAAATGAGGATGTCAAATCAACAAGCTTTTGGAAAAACATTATATTTTCAACGACCGAGATCAGACGGACAGAAATAGATTTCTAACCAAAAGTTTTACTTATTGCGAAACAACTGTCATGGCAACGGAAGCTAACTTGTCCTCTGAAATTATACCATAATCAAATCTATTCAAAACTGTAACGGGTCATCTATCTGAAAAAGAAAAGGGGCAAAGCCCCAACACTGGCCTTGAGTCATACTTACACTATAGAAAAGTTATAAAGATGAAAGATTGATGGAGTTTAGAATTTTCCAAACACGAATTGCATTTCTTCTTTCTCACTTATTCAATGTCTTACGGTTCCAGCCCTTTTAATTGCTCTATATTGGGAAGTTGGGGAGCTCTTTGGTGTGCTAATATTTTAGCGTCTCTTCTTCGGACATATTAGAATGCGTCCTTACAAGCACTGTACACATGCCTTGCCAGCGGGGGGATACACAAAGCCGGTGCAAAAATGTATAACGTTGTTGCTGGAGCAAACACTTTAGTTTGTCCTTTTTTTTATATTGCCGATTTCGGTTTATTAAGAGAAAGTGGTAAGTGGTTTTGAACGGAAAGTTTGGACTTTAGGCGTGATTGATGAATGTCTGCGTTGGAGAGCTACCTGAAGTTCTTACAAGGGGCATAAAAAACCTGCTTTCGCTTGTCCTTGAGTCTGCACGTGCTGTATGTGAGCTGAATTGGAGTTCTATAGTCCATCTCTGAATGGACGACTTAAACCTGTTTCGTCAAGTTTTCGTTTCTTCGAGCATGATTCTGAATTAGAGCTGAAACCTCTGTTCTAGCTGGCAAGCAGAAAGGCACCAGTTTTGAATTAAAGTTTGACTGAAAAATAAAGGCGTCTTTCTGCGTCAGCAATCTCTAGGGATTACAATTGTATATCTGGGGATATACTACAAATACATACTTGCTTACTTTTAATTCGGTTTGGACATCGTTTGCGAACATTTTCTGGCATCCGATAGTCCTCCCGCGGTCGAGTTAAATTTATAGCGGTTTTGGGTTTATTTGTTCATCATTTTGGTTCAATTTATGGCCCATTGGTGACCGAAATAGTGAAATTCATCTGACGCTGGCCAGCCAAGTTTTGCGTTGTCCTCCTCGGAACTCCTTCCTTCCAGGAAAAAGCTGGCAAAGAAGGGTTTATTATACTTATCGATTATCTTACCGATCTTATGCCATTGTAAGTATGACCAACAAATATATATAGTGCTCATTCAATCGTCTAGTTTGATGTCAAAAATTCTCAGGTGGTAAGAACGGCCCGAAAATTCAGACCCCTTACTCCAGGGGATGTCAACGTCCATGACTCACAGCCATATAGAAAAAAAAATATCATTTGAGTGCCATGTAGATTCAGAACTCTATTCTCAGCTTGATTTGAAGCTTCACCTGTACTTACTTGCTCTCTATTTGTAGCAGGACACAAACTATATCAGCTCTCCCGTGTGCTGAGAGGTCGACAGACTGCTTGTAGCCACGTATATCTTCAGTAACGGAGGTGATAATCTTCAACCACGATTTGTTCTATCTTCTTTTTTATGTCGGTGAAAGTTGCCTGGGGGCTCCAGGTCCGTTTCGACGGTGATTAGTAAGGCTTTGCGTTGTTCTCCAAGGCACTTGGTTTAAAAGGGAAGTCGTATTCAGTTTTTTTGCAAGATATTTTTCGGCTTGTCTGTAGACTTGCCCCAATTAAGTTAGTTGGCGGTTCTTTATGAGCTGCATCGTATTCTTGAAAGCGTCACTTCCTGATCTCTTTCTTTGAGACCATATCAGTAAGTCGAGGATTCATCAATTTCCAAAGACACCCATGTTCAAAGAAATTGAGCGCTTCAGCATCAGTAGCTTTAATGGTCTAAAATTCACTTTCATAAAAGTGTACTGATCTGAGCATTGCTTCATAAATTCTGATTTTGTTGTGGAGTTTGATCTCGGGCCTATGTCACAATACAATGCTAAACTGGGCGAAAGCTGCTGCTACTGGTGCTACCAAAATTTGTATCTCATATTCACAACTGCCATGTATATTGATCGATGAGCCCAGATATTTGGAGCACCCTAGTCCTAAGATTTTTACTAAATCAAGGAAAATTGCTCGGGCTCCAGCTGTACTCAAGCTTTTTGTCATGTATTTAGTTTTGGCTTTTTCAACTTTGAGAAGAAAAGGGAGCATGATAGGCAGTTTCTATTAGCCTATTTTATGCCTTTACGACCGACCCACCAAGCAATGCTTCATCATTTGCGTAATCAAGGTCTCTGATAGTGAAACCCAGAGAGACGTAAACTCCTTTGCATGTCGCTATTGCAGGTTTAATTATCCACTCGACAACCAAGTTAAAAAGTATCGGTGAGAACAAATATCCCTGCTTTACTCCGTAGTTGATTTGGAAAGTCTCAGAGACCTCGTAAATAATCTCTGAGACCACACTGGCTAATCATGATAAAACGAAAAAAACGTAAAAAAGAGAGAAACGAGGATAATACACGCCAGTGAAAAACGTAGATTACAATGCAAATTTTTCGGTCAAGACTTCCGCTTTCCCATCCTCAGTGCACAATATTAAAAAAAAAAAGACAGAATACTGACAAAAATCCAAAGATAATGTGAAAAGACCAAACCTTAAAACATATAGTTTAACGAAGTTTAACCTTTTAGGCCACTATTTATTTCCGTTTTTTAGTAACAGTTCTGGCTCTTCATGATTTATAGGCTAAACTATTTAGCAAGTGTTTTTGTATCTTTTTTTTAAGTATTTGATCAATATTTGATAGGTTTTGATTGTAAGTGTTATCATTTGTTTTTTCTTGATATTATATTGTAGCGTACTCCTCATTTTTCGAGGGAAATAAAGAAAATAAATAAATATAAAAAAAAAACAAATATATGAAGACCCTGTCAAAGTAACGGTGAGAAGGTCTTCATATTTAGTTTTTATGTTTGTTTTAATGTTGTTTTATATTATCTTTGGATTTTTATCTGTATTTTTTTTTTAATATTGTGAATCGAGGACGGTTAAGTGGAGGTCTTGACCGAAATATTTGCATTGTAGTCTACGTTTTCACTGACTTGTATTATCCTCGTTTCTCTGTTCTTGAAGTTTTTTTTCGTTTTCTCAGAGACCTTATGCTGACTAAGAGTACTACAAGCATTTCTTCATAATAAGATTGGATTTACGTTTATCCGTTACTCCTCCTCTTTCATCCTGCTCCAGATTCCACGTTTTGCTAGAGAATGAATCGCTGTGACAAAGTTAGTAAAAAGCAGTACCTGGGTTTTTCGATGCCTCAATTGATAGTCCAGCATTTGGCAAAGCATGAATAGCTGATCAATACAACCAATTCTAGGGTTATTCTAGAACCTCTTGTTTGGGAAAAAACGTCTGAGAAGCACTATCGAGAGCACTTTTAAGGCACTACTAATGAATTAGACATTCTTGTAGTTTGATGTCATGGATTGGTTACCTTTCTCGAACACTGGTATTATCACAGATTTTTGATATACTTCTGGGAACGATTCTGATTCACAGACTTTGCAGATCATGGAATATAGTTATACAGTCAATTCTGTGTAGGTGACTTTGGGAAATTGAGGCAGTATACCATCTACTCCAGGTATTTTTTTGAAGTTTCAAACTTTCAGGAGCTTTCTACATTTCAGTGGTCATCTACCCAAGTTTCTTTTGAAGTCTCAAACTTTTAGTAGCTTTCTGGACTTCAAAGGTGAGGTGTCGTTAACCCACAGATTTCTGCAAAGGACGGAAACCAAACTCTTTGTTGTCGTACAGCTGTTGAAAAAACGGTATCTTGATCAGTGTTGATTGGATGCGCTCTACTGGTGTAGTGTGGGCTGATACAGCAGGTGCAAATGTGTGGGTTAAGCGGGTTTTTATATGTTATTGCCATAACTTTCCAGGCTCATTTCCTTGCTATCAGATGTCACTTTAGATTTTTTGATCGTAGGTTTGTCTGTTGCTTCGCTGAGTAATGTGTACACCTTTCTTGTCTCCGAGCATGCAGCTTTTGATCGCGTATTGTCAGCAAAGGTTTCCTGGTAGTGCTCTCCACCTTTTCTTGTAGGCTGGTGGTACTGGTTCCTCATTTGTCTTAATTTTGAACTGTTTATTACTGATTTTATGTTTTTCAGAATAGACAGGAATTCAGTAAAAAATATGGTAACAAAACGAGAATTATTTTTATTGGGATGGGAGACTTTAAATTTTGAGCGGTTAAATTCAGCCATCTTAGTCAGAGGCTGCTAAGACAGTATTCCTTAGCTTTTTTTTATTTGTTCCTTCAATTGAAGTGTATATTATATGTCTTATCTCTAGTTGCTTTGACCTCTGACCCTTCTTGAGGGAAACGTTTAAGGAGGATTTCTCCCTTCTTGTACATAATCGTCGATAAACAAAAGAACTTGAATGAGGTGCGGTAACTAAAAGATATTTAAGAAACCGGTATATTATTGAAATATATCTTTGTTGGTCTCGGATCCCCAATACGTTGGGTCTATTCTGTACATCGTTCTTTTAAGCCTAGGAACTCTTGCGGAATCTCAGGGCTAGAAAAAAATAATTAGATAGGGATATTTAAAAAATGGCTTTTGTGAGAATTCCTGATGTAATTTGTCCTTGTCACAAAGGATTCTGTGCGTGAAAAAATACCTTATCGTCTTACCAAATCATTTGGTCAGATTTCATATCCATTGGACATGCCATCAGGATCTAACTGATTAAGACACACGCCAAGAGTGCAGGAGGTGGTTAATTCGAAAACAATTTAATGTAGGTTTGTCGTGCTTTCAGTAAATTTGAATATATTTTCCCCTTTTCAGCCCCTTGCAGTTCTGTGGAGATATTTAATTACTTCAGAGATTTACGAACATATCCAAATCAGCGAAAGGATTTTTGAATCTTATGGCGACGACATGGCAAGTGAAATTCCTCTAGTCCTTGGAGATATATCGAAATTACAGTTGAATGAAGATGAACTAAGAAGGCTGATAGAATCTTCACTGACGTTAAATCTCCGCCCCCTCATATCAATACTATACAGTCTTCTTCTTGATAAGTACTGTAAGTTTTTGCTATTTCCTTTATAATTCGCCTTATTTGTTTACTTTATTCATCAAACTGTCAATTGTAACGAATGGTAAAGAAAAAGTGTCCCTCATCAATAATAACCGAAGTGAAAAAAATGGACTTCTGATACCACTATATAGATTTCTTTCTAAAAGAACAAGATCACATTCTCTTTAATCCTGTAGATTAAACAATCTTCGAGCTACTCTGTTCTTGACCCAGATGATATACCAATGCGTTTTGTGCTAAGAATTAAATCTGCTTTACTTACCGTAGAAGCAGGACTATGAAATATGTTCTAAATTTAAAGAAACCACCTCGTTGATTTTCTCACTTTAGGAGAGGAGGTCGCCAGTTCCTCTTAATGTAAAGGCCAACAAGCATAATTAGGATCCTGGGGAAGGTCCTCGAAAGAGTTATAAATAAGTTATGAATAATTCTGATATATTAGCAATTCTTCTAGGTTTTGTTTGTTTTGGTTGGCTTTTTGGGGCTGAAAATCCTTTTCCTAGCTAAGTTATCTAGTATGGGCTGCCTCCCCATAGCAGTATAATGTTTGCATGAATATATAATTTAGTCAGAGGAAGCAGGCTTCAGATCAAATGACCAGTACTTTGACTCTTGTTGATAAAAGAGTTTCGCCAAGTGTGCAAAACGATGTTGTGACAAAGCCTAGGAGTGTGCAAAGCCTCGATTCAACTGGAGGTCACGGGGACTTCTTGTTTTCCAGTTTTAATCCGACTTAAGCGCTTCGTAAAGACTTGAGAAGATGTATTAGTCCCTGTTCTGCACTGGTCTGAGATCCATTGCTTTTCCTTAGGCCATATTAATTTCAATGATTTAAATAATATGGAAATTACAAATTGGAATGTTGCAATGTTAAAATATAACTATCGTACTGACATTTTGATTGACGAATTTAGATGTCTTAAATCAGACTTGTTAGAAGTCTCTTAAACTCATATTCCATGGCTAGCAAACATTAAATTAGGTTATATAGAATTTTACTAGAACCGACTGATGGAGATAATAGTGACTCTAACAAATTTTAATTATAGCCACAGGAAAAAACAGACAGGATCTCAGGACAAAATTGATATTTTTGTTTGGGGATTTTAATGCCCAGGCTGGTTGAAATAGGGATAGATGGTATCCTAGCCTTGGTGAATTTTGTTCAGGAAAAGAAAATAGTAACAGTTATAGACTGCTGCAATTTTGTAGGTATGACAATCTAATTATAACCATTACTGTATTTAGTCATATAATGACCCATAAGTTAACATGGTACTCATATGATGGTAAGATGGCTGACCTTATTGATTATGTTATTGTAAACAACAGACTAGCAGGATCAATACAAGATACTAGAGTATATAGGAGTGTTTTTATTGATGTTACAAAATGTGTATGATGATGTTAATAAGGCTTGTAAAAGAAGTATTGCAGCGACATATCATATGAAAATATGAAAAATGTAAGGAAATTAGAGAAAGCATTAAAATATGAGTTGAGGAGATGTGAAATGGTGGCCACGGATAAAATTGCTAAAGATTGAGAAGATACCGCCAGTCGGCATAATGCTAAAACAGAGAGATTAAATCAGTCAGGAATTGTCCCGGTTAAATATAAGAACAGCGCCACGATTAGCCATAAAGAAAAAGTTAAAGAGAGATGGGGAGAACATTTTGAGAACTTTCTAAACAGTTATAAAGTTGTAGGAAACAAGAAAGGAAAGAATGAAAAAGTTTGTGGCACTTAGGAAATGAAGGAAGATTTATTATGCGAGGAAGAATTAGAAACAGTACTAAAAGGGTTAAAAGATTGTAAGGCCCTTAGTGCTGATAGTGTTGTCAATACGTTTTTTTTATTAAATATGGAGGATGTAAAGTTAGAGATAAATTATTGAAGAAGATTGTGAATGTGATTTTTGAAAAAGGGAAAGTGAAAGCCATTTTAAGGTAATTCTAGTTAAATCCCTCTATAAGAAAGGTGATAAGACTGAGTGTGGTAATTGTAGAGGCATTAGCTTGATTCCTCTAGGAAGCAAATTACTTAGTATCAAGATATTTTTTTGACTTGGAGAAGCTCTAGACAACGTTTTAAGGAAAGAACAATATTTAGGAAGGGGAAAGGATGCGTCGACCAAATTTTTACCTTTAGGAATTAATAAGTAAGAAGTGCCTTAGTCATCAGACCCCTTTAGTCCTTAGTTTCATCGATTATGTGCAAGCGTTTGATTTGGCCGATAGAAAAGTTTTAGCGAAGGTCCTGTTCTTTTATAGTATACCAGACAAATACATTAAATTGATTAGTGCTACGTACGAGAATAACATTGTTCTTTTAACGTAGGAAACGAGGCTAGAGTAGAGTAAGTTTTTATTAACAACAAGACAAAATGCTGTTAATCAACGAAGACGCAAATGCCTTATGGCATAATTAAGCGTATTACCTGTTACAAAGAAAAGTAATAATCATCATGCAGATTACATTTTTAATATTTTAAATGGCTACATCTTACCAAAATAAAACAAGAAAAACAAAAACCTGACACTGCTTGTTCACAAAATGAAACAAGAAAAACAAAAACAACCTGACACTATGAATTCGCAACGTGTTTCTTTGATACCTTAAAAAACTGGACCTTATGAGGGTACTCTCGAATTGGTAATGGTTTGCGGAGTTGGCGTAAAAGCCAATTCACTTGATGTACCTATTTTATCGAAATTCCGTGCTTTAGAGTTTTGGTTGTTATTTGGCTGAGCTGCTCCTTACTTACAGTTTGTTGCCACGAACTAAATAATTAACCGATCAGGCTTGGAATCCACTCTCAGAAAGGACATTCCTGGCGGATATGGACATTAATTTTATGAAAAAAATTATATAGGTATCTCTGAGACCCATATTACAAGACTTTCTTGGCTTGAGTGGATCGGTTTTTCTTGGAACTAAAAACTTCCTACTGAAAATCTGGAAAGCCATGACAGATGCAGCTCCTGACGAAGCTTGCCTTGCATTGACTACTGAAACTTCGTCATGCAATCCCCATAAACTGGCTTGATTCTGTAGTGGCTGAATCGTAAGGTCTGTCATGGCACATGTATCTGTTGATACATATTCCATTAAGGCCAAATCCATGTATCTTACTATTTTACTCTCAACTTGGAGAAGATTGTCAGGGGTAATATATAATTTCTTGAAATGCAAATAGAAGTATATGCCAATAGTGACGAGTGTTACCTGAAGAAGGCCTATAAGCCTAGAAGGTATTTCATCTAGCAAAGGCCTTCGGAGGTTCTCAGCAACATTTTAGTGTCCTCACTAAACTTAATTTGGGAACTGGTTATGCCAACTTCTGGATACAGCTGTGCATGCTGTGGATCAGCATAGATGGGCCAATGGATTGAATACATTATTCTTCTTCTCGACCATTTACGAAACAATTTTCTCTGTGGGATCTTTTCTGCTAGATGTTCACCGGTAGATACCAAAAAAAGACGAAATAATATCGTTTTCGATATCGATATTTATGTTTCGATATTCGATATCGATATTTGGTGCGATATATTGATACGGATATTCAATATCGCCCAACACTAGTTGTAGGTCGTAATTCTAGAGATGCGAGGTAATCATGATATTGGGAGTTTGTCGTAAAAATTGTAGAAAATCTTAATGGAAGTTGATGAAAAGCAAAAACATGGCATATACAGGAAATAGAAATCAGACAGATATGATTCATCGAAATTATACCGGAAGACCCGTATAATTGTCTTATTGAAGCTGAACAATCAACATGTGAACAATCAAAAGTGTTTTATTTTGCATTTTTTTTTTTTTATTTATAAATAGATGCAGAAGTAGATGCCCAAATTGAAGTGCAATAAAGGAAATAAGAATGAACAAGAGAAAAATAAACTGTCTTCAAAATAATTTTAGGGAAATGACGGCGCAACCTTGACAGCATCCCAATATTTCTTGATATCTTTAGTGACAAGATTTTAATGTGTTTTCGGGATGATAAAGAAAAATTTTCATCCAGAAGAATCCCAAGATACTTAAAATGGCGAACACGTTCAAGTTCAACATTGCTCAAAAAATAGAAAAAGAACTACTTTGAACTGTACCCGTACGTGAAAACAATACATGTTGACATTCCTTTTCATTAGAAACAAGTAGATTCCTAGTATACCAATTAGACGCAGCTGGAAGTGTCAAAATAAAGTTTAAAAATAGTCTATCCAAACAGAATGGGATCCGAAAAGTATTACGTCATCAACAAGCATTTTTACACAGTGGTAAAACTTCAGGCAAATCAGTTATAAAAAGAAGGAACAAGATAGGTCCTAAGACGGAGCCTTGAGGAACGCCACATGATATGGGAAAACAATTAGACCGAATAGCATTTCCACGATCAAAATATTCTAGATTCCCACCAGAAAGATACGATTTAAAAAAAAATTGGAGAACTTGATGAAAATCCATATTTTTTCAATTTAATAAGAAGCAGACGATGGTCGATAGTATCAAATTGCTTGGCAATATCAAGAAAAATCGTCAAGGAACTCTGACCACATTCGAGAGTGTCAATTATTTCAAATAAAAGATCATTTACCTCCAATTCATTCGACCTGCCTTTAATGAATCCGTATTGAGATGTATGCAAGATATATATTATTCAAAGAAAATTATGAAGTTGCTTATGTGCAATTTTTTCAAGAGTTTCGCTAAAAACAGAAAGGTGCATTCCACTATAATTTAAGGGGTCAGTGGGACTTCCACTTTTATATAAAGCAATAACATTTGCCTTTTTAGGCAAATCAGGGAATATTCCAGTAATTAAAGATAAATTAAAAATATTTGCAAGGAGAGAAGAAATATTTGATGCTACTTGTTTGACAATTCGAGTAGAAAATCCGAAATCATCTGAAAGCATTCATAACTATCTTACGGTCTGAAATCTTTTCCCCATCAACTTCAAGACAATCAACACTAGTACTAGAACAATGATTTGGTCGAATCTTTTGATTAATAAGATTCCACGTCTTTCTAATGTCAGATTTTATACAAATTGAACTATAATATTTACGTTTAGCACACCTTATAATAGAGTTCAACCTATTTCTATATGAACGATAATCTTGAAACGAATCCTCTGTTTTCACTGATAATATTTTTATACTTTCTATTTTTAACTCTAATTGCCGAAACAATTCCATCAGAAATCCATAGGTCAAATTTGTGTAAATAATTCTTTTGAGTGACTCGATACAAAGTAACCAGGTTTGTAAAAAGCGACATTTGACTAAGAAAACACGAACATGTTTCATTTACATTATCTGATCTAAAAACTGAACACCAATTATGATTATCAATGAGCTTACGTAGACTGAAAATTAATCACTTCTGTCTACCTTTGTTTTTTTCTGAAGGCTTGTGCCGATCAGGAGAATTTTGGGCAAAATAAAAAAAAGCTGTAACTAGGAAGTGGTCAGGCGTATTAGTCAAAACCACAGACGATTTTACTACTCTGAATGAATGGGCAGAAAAAAATATATTGTCCAAAAGCGTAGCAATGGTTGTTGTAACTCTAGTAGGCAGAGAAATGTTAGGTAGAAAACCTGATGGAAGTAAATTTTGAACAGAATTCTCTGTTAACATTAGCATCCAAAGTTGATAGGTCGAAATTGAAATCACCAAATATAAGAACTGTTTTTTTTTTACACTCTGCCAACTTAACTAGTATCTCTTGAACATATCAAAAAATCTCGCTGGATTACAAGAAGGAGGCCTGTAAAAAGAACATGAAATAAACGGTAAGCATCCAGATGGTGTAAGATAAAGGAATAAGCCCTCGCGTATACCTTCTTCCCCGAAATCCATATCACTCATCATGATAGAAGACCAACTATTTCGAATATAAATTGCTTAGCCACCTTTTGCACTGACTTTCCTATTGCGGGAAAAACACTTTATAATGAGGATATCCAGCATGCAAACAGGAGTATTATCCGATAAAAAGGTTTTACAACCTTTTTATAACACAACATTTAATAACACAACATTTAAATTTAATGAGTGGGGTCGTAAGTATTAATAGGATACTACTCATTTCATTTAATTGTTAATTCATAAGGTGATATGTGAGACTTTTTGTCAATGTATTTCTAAGAGCAATATATTAGCATCGACTGGTTAGTTCAGTTGACTAGCACGTCATTCCTTCATCCTTAGGAGTCTCCAGTTTAAATTCTACACAGTCAAATATTTCTGAAATCATCGAAAAATGCGTAGTTGTGATCTCAAATCATTACATTTCTTTCACAATAGCATTTAGAAAGGTAGATTTGTCTTGTCCAGGTTTGTTCAGAGTTCATTGCTCCTCAAGACCGGCTTAGGAAATTGCCATTACCGGGTTTGTTCACATCTCATTGGTCTTCAAATACACCATTAGAATCCCCTTGTCCGGATTTGTTCAGATTTCACTGATCCTCAAGAGTGCCTTAGGGGATGGCCTCGACAAGCTCATTGATCCCCAAGAGTACCTGAGGGACTAACCTTGACAGAGTTCATTGATCTTCAAGAGTGCCTTAGGGAATGGCCTTGACAGAGTTCATTGATCCTCAAGAGTGCCTTTGGGAGTGGCCTTGACAGAGTTCATTGATCCTCAACACTGTCTTAGTGAATGGCCTTGACAAGCGAGGGGATACTCACTCTCTTTGATAAGGCGTATAGTATCCGTGTAATTAATTATATCATATCTACTTATGTAAACAATGGGCAAAGCTCACAACTTGCAGCCCTTCTCCTGGGGACTGTGGAGGATAAATTTATCCTTAAAGATGTAGTTATTAGATTTTTTTCGATTATGCTGAACAAAATGGCTATCTCAAAATTTGTATTGGGTGACTTGAGAAAAAAAATGGGAAGGGGCCTAGTTGCCCTCAATTTTTTGGCCACTTAAAAAGAGCTTTAGAACTTTTAATTTCCGTTCGAATGAGTCCTCTTGCGCTATTCTAGGACCACTGCGTTGATACAATCACCCCTGGAAAAAAAACACGCATCCGTGATCTTTTTTCTGGCAAAAAATACAAAATTCCACATTTTGCAGATAGGAGCTTGATAGGAGGTGTCTCCTCTTTAGTGGACAAAATGTTTTGCCTGTACACTCTTCCTTAACTGTTTCTTCATCTGGATTAGTATTTAAAAGTCACAAGGAAATAGAAGTAGGGAGCAGCAATATAAATGACGGGCTGGATCTCATGTACACTCGTAATGAGCACTTAGAATCAATAACGAGTCCTTTCCAAATGACCATCGTTTCTGTTTGTTTAGATTTTTTCAAAAAAAAAACAACAACAATTAGTGACACAGCTAACAAAAAAGCGTACCACATCAAGTTTATATTAATTTCTTATTGAATTTCTGTTCAGCTCGAGTGACAAAAAGTAACTAGTGACTCTCAATAACACAAGAGTAACTCTCAAAGGTAAATTAGCTATCATTCATGGTTTTTTCTATGTATTCTATGTTTTTTAATTTAAATTTTATATGAAAAAAAATATCACTATTCATACCTGTACTCAAAGGAGATGGGGTATTGCTCTTAAAGCCTATGAGGGTCTTAAGCTGAATTTTGTTCTTATGCCTCCTAAAAACCCGCTTTTATACCCTCCCCATTAAAGGATGAATTTGTGACCTTTTGTTATTCTTAGGGTGTACCTAACAGTCTGATAGTGGTCACTAAAGTCCTATATACATGTATAGATAGATATTAATGCAAGCTGCCTAGGATTATCAATTACCTGCATGATATACCACTAGTGATTGCAGCTACCATTCTAGATACTTACCTAATCACACACAGCACATAAGACTCCAGAAAAGACAACATTCCAGCATGAGATTGGGGAAGGCTAATTACCCTCAGAAAAGGTGGTGTTGATCCTCAAAAATTTCCAGGCCAGTTCCTTTCACAAAAAATACTCTAGCCTTTTGTATGTGGGTTAACAGCCCTATTGCACCCCTGACCACTCCAGATTTTACATCATTTACAGAAGATTACCTCTCCTTTGAAAATTTATTTAAGAACCCTCTTCCACTAAACAAGTTTTTCAAAGAAAAGTAAAGAGCTCCATTAAGCCAAGAATGAGCAAAAATAAAGTCAAGCAATCTTCCAAGTATAAAACTACCACAAATCACTATCAATTTATAAATGAAACTCAAAACGAACAGAAGTTACAATAAATAGCCAAGTCAAATTCAAAACGAGCAAAAATTAACATGAGACCCCCCCCCCATACCTTCTCAAGACCAGAACACAATTGACGCTTCACTAAAAGAAAAAAAATGACCGTGGATTTTCAGTTTAATATAAACATACTGACGTTTCTTCCTTAAGCTTTTGATATTTTTTTTTATTTATGAAAGTAAGAAAGGTTAAAACATTTCTAATGTATTTTGTTTTCAGTAAAGTGCAAATTGTGTTATGGTCTTCAGAAGGCATGGGGGTTATCAGTCGTACTTACGTCAATTTTTGCTGATTTTTAAGTCTGACTTGACTATTTATTGTCATTGCTGTTAGTTTTGAGTTTCAATTATTTAAGTTTCATTCATTATCATTTATTTCGTTTAGTATTGACTTTCGTTATTATTTAAATTTAAGATATTTCTTTGTCACCTTTTCGAAAGTCCACATGCTTGTAGTTTTTTTTGTTTTGTTTTTTTTATTTAGTTCTCCATCCGCCTAGATATTCCTTAAAAGCTTCACCTTAATACCCTTAGCTTGCGCAGTAGCAACAGTTGTAGCAGCATAAGTACCAGCATGCGCATAGCACCTTTGGTTTCTTCAACATCAACTTCAACACACGCTGAAAGTTTCAGCTTAATAGGTACCATCAACTATTTTTGAAGCATTTCTGATGCGTCTGCTTGACAACCTGCGTGGGCATAATGTGTATCGATTAAGTTCCATACAGTTTCTATATATATCAAATTTATCGCCTTAATATTCTCAGTTTTAATAGCAGTAGTAGTAGTAGCAGTAGTATGAGTAGAAGCAGTAGCATTAGGATGTAAATATTTTCTTTTGGTTAGTTCAACATCCTTCACAAAAAGCCCTATTAGTTTCAACTTCACAAACCAAACTGTTCCTAAGATATTGCTGTTACACCCTTTTGACAACCTGCATACAGAAGGCGTGTTCTGATTCAGTTTATCTTCCCCCTCAAAATATCTTGAAAATTTTACCTTCGTGGTCTTAGGCATAGTTGTTATAGTAGTCACAATAATAAAATTGCTATTAATAGTACTTGTGTTGAATAATGGTAGTACTACTAGCAGCAGTAGTATTAACCTATTGCCTTTTGGGCAGTTTAAGATCCCTCTCAGTCAAGTCCTGGAAGTTTCAACTTAATACAATTAGCCATGCTGATATTTTCTTTTCATAACCTGTATGTTCATATACTTCTCGAAATTTTCATCTCAATGCTGTTAGCCCTACAAGTAGTTTCAATAGAAGTAGTTGTAGTAAATGTAGCTGTAACAGTAGTATTAGCAGTTGTGTGCACATAATGCCTTTTGGTAAACGATCTTCCCCTTTAAGTATTCTCTGAAAGTTTCAACTTAATACCCAAATCACTTCTTGAGATACGCTATTTTGACAACATGCATGCACATAGCATCTTTTGATATAGTTCAAATTTCCCCTTTTACTGTAAATAGAGTAATGTGTAACAGTAATGGTGGTAGTTGTAGTAGTATTGATAGCATGCAAATATTGCTTGTTTGATCATCTCTCTTTTCATTTCCTGAATTTTCCAAATTAATATACTCAGCTATTCCTGTGTTGTACCCTTTTGACAATCCGTATACACATAACGTGTTTTGATTTAGTTTAACACTCCCCTCGAAATTCTCTGAAAGGCTCGCCTGAATACCCTTCGCATTCTTGGAAAGTAAAGTTCAGACATGCATACGTTCCTCGATAACATATACTATGTTTAACCAATGAACGAATTGCCTAACTTACAGCCTTCGTCCTGAGGACTGTGGAGAGGTTTAGGTCCCCATTACTGGACCTTTCAATAATGCTGAACAAATTGGCTCTCTTAAAATTTCGATCAGATACATTTTGGGGAATGATCGGGGGGCTGGGGGGGGCAGACATCCCTCCATTCCCCTCCTGACTCTTAAAAGGGGCACTAAAACTTCTGACTTCCAATGAAATGAGCTCCATCCGATACAAAGTTTATACCTCTACCCCTTCCATAGAGATTAATATTCTATTGACTGTTTCAAACCGGTTGACGTTTTCTGTGTTTCATAGAGGGATTAGAAGTTGGAATCATCTAGATGAGATTCTTCAAAATAATAGTGATATTTCTTTTTTCAAGAGAAAAATAAAGGAAATCCTTTTTACGAAGTATGAATTTTAGTTCTTTTATTCTAGTTTCATTTCTTTTTTTTTGGGGGGGGGGTGTGTAAATACATAACTGAGTACCTTATGGTGGCCTCTCGGGGTATGATTTTATTAGTATTACTGAATTTGTTTGTTGTAAGGCATGTGGTGCCGATTAAGTCGTACTATTGGCTTTATAATTTTTTTCTGTATAGTTTTCTAATGTATTTTTGCTACCCCCTCGGACAAGTTTTTTACGTCTCGGGGTGGCTGTTATTTCTGTTTTTGTCCCTTTTTTTGGTTTAATAAATATATATCTCTCTCATAAAAACTTTGTACGCCCCGGGCATAGCTTACAATCCTTGTCCTGAGGGCTGTTGGTGGGGAGGGGGTTGTCATCCTCAAAGACATAATTTCTTGACTCTTCAACTGCGTTGAACAAAATAGCTATCTCCAAATTTTTATTGGATTTGTTTGGGGAATGATGGGCAGGGAGGGGTGTTAGTGGCCCTCCAATCACTAGACCGTAAAAGGGCACTAGCCCTTTCAATTTTCTATCGAATGAGCTTTATTCGAAGTTTATATGACTACCCTTTCTATATAAACCTGATATGTCCCCAGGGCATAACTTACAACTTGCCCTGAGGGCTGTAGGAGAGTTGTCATCCTCAAATACATAATTTCTAGGCCTTTAACTACGTTGAATAAAATGGCTATCTCAATCTTTTAATTGGATGTGCTTGGGGAAATGGTGGTCGTGGTGCCCTCCAATCACTTTTGACTCTTAAAAAGGGCAGTAGCCCTTTTATTTTCCAATCGAATGAGCCTTTTTAGAAGTTTTTCTGACAATGAAAGGTCATCTCAAAATTCCTCTCAGATACATTTCGGGAAAATACAAGGTGTTTGTATGTAGGGGGAGGGAGAGTGAGTCGCTTCCGAAGCAAATACGACCACCCTTTCTATATAAACTAATATGCCCACATTACATATCTTTCAACCCTTGCCCTGAGGGCTCTAGGGGTGGTTGTCATCCTCAAAGACATAATTTATGGATTTTCAAACTATGTTGAACAAAATGGCTATCTTAAAATTTCGATTGAACGTGTTTGGGGAAATGGTGGGCGTGGGAGGGGGGTTAGTTGCCCCCCAATAACTTTTGACTATTAAAAAGGACATTAGCCCTTGTGATTTCCAATGGAATGATCCCTTTTCGAAGTTTCTACGACAGCTCCTTTGATACGAATTGCTCTAAACAAAAAAAAAAATAATAATAATACATTGAGCCCACATCACCCTTTACATAGGCAGCGCGATTGCGTTGCCTATGAAAAGGGTAATGGAACGTTGAGTTCTAAAACGCGCATTCTAAATACTCTCAACTCGTTTTTCTTGACTTATAAAAGCTCATTTTTGTTTTTAGGTGATTCCAACAATATTATTCTAGCTGATGAAGTGTTCAACTCTGCAATGGGCCTTAAAATTCAGCTATGTGAAGAGTCGTTGCGAAGGTACTTGAGTTTCCGAAAGAGCTCTTTGGATGTGGTAGCACCATATCTTCAAAAGAAAAAGACAATCAAGTCACCCATTTTTGAACTCAAGTTCTGATTCTTGTTTTAATATCCTTTTAATTCAGCCACAGTTATTTTAAAATAGGAACATCAGAAAACAAACCCTGCCATAAACAATCCACCGAAAAAATTGCAGTTTCTATGTTTTCCTAGTCATAGAGTTTTTATTTACTATCATAATCTACCTTACACAAGAGGAGGACACGCCTCTTCTAAGAGTAGTTCAAGGGCCTTCTAGAAAAGTTAAATTTAAAATTCAATTTGGTATATCTGCTTGAAAACGTTTTCCAAGTAAAGTAAGATTTTCATGCTACACTTGCAAAGTTCTGTCTTAAGATTCAATATGAATTTCTTCCAGGTTGTGTGAGAACTGGTCTTCGCAATTTTACAAAGTAACAGTACTCGGAACATCTGGTTCCCTTTCAGATCAACAATATACTAAATCCACTAGGCTTATGGGTTTATTTTTCTAAATTCTTAATTGAACTTTGCTTTCGTGGAAAGTTGGTCTATGAATTGTCAACTAATCTTCCAAAATTTTAAGCGCCAGAAACCGTATCTAGCTTTTGACACTTAATACCTCCAAGATCAATTTTCTTGACTTAATTCACCTTAATTTACCCTAACAAAACTTAGAGAAAATAAAAACTAAGAAACAGGATTTGAGGCCACTGGAATTCACAAGAGGAAAATATACCAGGCAAATTTTACCTCTAGGTCGAAGTATGAAAAAGATTAAGACGCAATGGAACAGAAAAACTATAAATGGTGAAAAACTAAAAGTATTGTAGACATTAAAAGAACAAATCAAGAACTAAAAAATCCTAAAAATACCATAGAACTAAGAGATTATATATACCACATATATATATATATATATATATATATATATATATATATATATATATATATATATATATATATATATATATATATATATATATATACACCATATATATATACCATAGAAATTACCAAAAAAAAAGAAAAGAAAAAAAAAATAGATATCTTCGAATTGAGAGATATGTCAATCTACAGCGTTCTGGGTTGCACTATAGCTGGCACGTGTGCAGGGGGGGGGGCCTTCGGCCCCGAAATTTTGTAAAATGTTCAATGCTCCCATGGTTTCTTGGGATTTCTGGAAAAAGTAGGACGTTTATTAAGAATCTAGATACATGTGTGAAACCTTTTTTGGGATTTTACAGCATGCAATTATCCGGTCAAGTCACTGCCCAATTATTAATCCATTTTCTGTCTAACATTTTACCCTCTTTGAAGTAATTAGTGATTGTATTGTTTTTGTTGTTTTTTATGGCACTTGATATTAACCAAGTGACATATAGCAATCGCAAATTCTGTCGGTCTGTCGGTCCCGGTTTTGCTACTTTAGGCAGTTCCAAGTAAGCTAGGATGATGAAATTTGGCAGGCCTATCAGGGACCGGACCAGATTAGAAATAGCCGTTTTCCCGATTTGACCATCTGGGGGGGGGGGAAGTGGGGGCCCTGTTAATTCGGAAAAAATAGAAAAAAGTAGAAGTATTTTTAACTTACGAACGGGTGATGGGATCTTAGTGAAATTTGATGTTTGGAAGGATATCGTATCTCAGAGCTCTTATTATAAATCCCAACCGGATCTAGTGACATTGGGGGGGGGGAGTTGGGAGAGGGAACCCTAAAATCTTGAAAAACACTTAGAGTGGAGGGATCGGGATGAAACTTGATGGGAATAATAAACACAAGTCCTAGATACATTATTGACATAACCGGATTGGATCCGCTCTCCTTGGGGTAGTTGGGGCGGGGGGGGGGGGGTAATTCTGAAAAATTAGAAAAAATGAAGTATTTTTCCCTTACGAAAGGGTGATCAGATCTCAATGAAATTTGATATTTAGAAGGGTATCGTGTCTCAAAGCTCTTATTTTAAATCCCGACCGGATCTGGTAACATTGGGGGGAGTTTGGGGGGAACCTAAAATCATGGAAAACGCTTAGAGTGGAGGAATCGGTATGAAACTTGGTGGGAAAAATAAACAGAAGTCTTAGAAACGTGATTGACATAATTGGAACGGATCTGCTCTATTAGGGGGGGGAGGGTTAATTCTGAAAAATTAGAAAAAAATGACGTATTTTAACTTACGAAGGAGTGATCGGATCTTCATGAAACTTCATATTTATAAGGACCTCGTAACTCAGATCTCTTATTTTAAATCTCAACTGGATCCAGCGTCATTGGGGGGGGAATCTTAGAAAATGCTTAAAGTGGAGAGATCTGGATGAAACTGGATGGGAAGAATAAAAAAAGTATAATATACGTGACTGACAAAACCGGACCGGATCCGTCCTCTTTGGTGGAGGTGCAGGGGGGGGGGGGGTAATTCGGAAAAAAGGTATTTGTAACTTACGAATGGGTGACCAGATCTTAATGAAATTTGATATTTAGAAGGATCTTGTGCTTTAAACCTCTTATTTTAAATTCTGACCAGATCCTGTGATATTGGGGGGAGGGGGTGGAGGGGGAAACCGGGATTCTTGGAAAACAAAAATTGGGGTGTTTTTATCTTACGAATAGGTGATCGGATCTTAATTAAACTTGATATATAGAAGGATCTTATGTCTCAGATGTTACATTTTTGACTCGAATTGGATCCGGGGACATAAGAGGTTGGAGGAGGGAAACAGAAATATTGGAAAACGCTTAGAGTGAAGAGATCGGAATGAAACTTGATGGGAAGAATAATCACAAGTTCTAGATACGTGATTGACATAACTGGAACGGGTCCGTTTTCTTTGGAGGAGCTGGTGGGTTTTAATTTGGAAAATTTAGAAAAATTGAGGTATTTTTAACTTAAGAACGGGAGACCGGATCTTAATGAAATTTGATATTTAAAAGGAATTCATGTCTCAGAGCTCTTATTTCAAATCCCAAACAGATCTGTTGACATTGGGGGGAGTTGGAGGGGGAAATCGGAAATCTTGGAAAACGCTTAGACTGGAGGAATCGGGACGAAGCTTGGTGGATAAAATAAGCAAATATCGTAGATACGTGATTGACGTAACCGTACTGGATTCGCTCTCTTTGGGGGAGTTTTGGGAGAGGTTCAGTGCTTTGGCGAGTTTGGTGCTTCTGGACGTGCTAGGACGATGAAAATTGGTAGGCGTGTCAGGGAGCTGCACAAATTGACTTGATAAAGTCGTTTTCCCAGATTCGACCATCTGGAGGGCAAAAGGGAGAGGAAAAGTTAGAAAAAATGAGCTATTTATAACTTACGAGTGGGTGATCGGATCTTAATGATTTTTTATATTTAGAAGGACATCGTGACTCAGAGCTCTTATTTTAAATCCCGACCGGCATTAAGCCTCTGATTTTCCTTTTAAATCAATCTATTGATTCTTAGAAATTTGTTAGAGCTCATACCATATGAGCTCTTGGCTCTTAGCCCTTCTTGCCGCGTCACAAGTGCCATATGAGCTCTAGCTCTTGTTTTTCGTAAAGAGAGTTTGATTTCCACAACATAATAGAATTATCCCTGATATTAGGGCGTTTATCCCCCCTTTTCAGGATAAAGTACAACTTTTAATGGATCAATTTTGGAAACTATCATTTTTCATTATAATCGACGTTTTCGCAACAGAAGAACTACCCCCCCCCCCCCCACAGCACCCATATTGCACTTTTAATCCAAAAATTTCCCTTCCAGTGGGATATACTAGATTAATCTCTGGTTCTAAATCGCTATGAACATAACCTTGAGCCTAAAACGTACTTTTGAGGCTTCAGTCTTCTTCCCCCCATCCGCTACAATACTGCAGATTAAAGTTAATCTGTATTTTCCGATACACGTGCTTTTTGCATTTATTTAGTTACTAAATAAAAAAAGGGCTACTTTATATCTGCTGTTTCAAAGGTTTTGCCCCCCCCCCCCCCGAAAAAAAATTTCTGCGTACGTGCCTGCACTAGAGTAACACCAACTGCATGTTTGATTTTTTCTACTCTGCTTCGTTTTATTGGATTATTTATGTTAGTTCCCCAGCATTTGTACGCTTTTGAACCTGTTGGCTTTCACTTTTAAAGCCAGAATTGTTTTCAGTTCTGCTTGTTTTTACCTACATCAATGACGCCTAGTTGCTGGTACAGGCGAAATAGTTACGATATTTATTCTTTCTGTGAATTTCATTAGCTTAAAGTCTAGTTTCCTATTTTCACATCATTTCCTGCGAGTGACGCCACATTTAGTTAGATATTTTGATTCACCTTAACGCTGAACATTTACCTTTTGATTTATTTGTTGTTGAAACCAGCAACAAAACGCAAAGAAGAGTATCTAACCACTTAAATTATTTTAACATCAAATTATGAAAAGCACTTGAAAAGTGCAGACGAACTTAACAGGCACAATAAAAGGATAAGCAGAGCTTAAAAAAGGATATCTAAGTTATTAAAAAAATCTTAAAGATATAGCATCTTCGAATACACCTACTACACCATGAATTTCAAAAATAATTATCTAAGATCGTTCGACTGTTGAATTCCAATCCATATACATCACAACAACATCAATGGTACTACACCATAAGATATATATATATATATATATCTATATATATAAAAATAAGTTGTCTGTCTGTCTGTCAGGTGACGTCATGTTTCTGTGTTGACTGACGTCATCAAGTTAGTTGTCGTCATTTTTGCTATGACGGTGACGTCATTAACGGTATTTAAGACATTTGTTCACGGAAAAATGTTTAATTGTAAAATGACTGAAGAACCTACAATGGCAACAGCCGAGGAAGCTGCTCAAAGAGTTTATGCCAAAAAACTTGCTGCTGATAGAGAAAGTAAGAAAAGAAAGCGTTCCGAGGAATCACAAGAACAGCAAGAAAACAGGCTTGCGGCTAAAGAACGCAAAACCGCGCAGTTAGATGAAAATCCACCTGGACAGCGAGAGTCAAAACTGAAAATGATAGCGATGATGATTGGGTTTGGGATTTTGACTTGGATAAGGTCATCAATGCCTACCAGATTTAAGTTAAAAAAACAAAGGTTCGTCGATATGTACTTCATAGTGACGCTGAAAAATAAAGAAGAAAAAGAAAACTGAAAAAAGAAAAAAGGTAAAAAACTAAAAAAAAACTAAAAAGAAAAAACACTCAAAGAGAAATTACAGACCGGGACACAAATGACGACCGAGACAGAGGGAATATAAGTGACGACCGGGAACCTCAAAGAGAAATTACACACTGGGACACCCAGACACAAATCACGACCGGGACACAGGGAATATAAATGACGACCGGGACACAACTACAACGGGGACGCCGGGGGCACAGGCAGGATATATAAATGACGACCGGGACACAGGGATTGTTCGAATAGAAATTACAGACCGGGACACCGGGACACAAATGACGACCGGGACACCGGGAATATAAATGACGACCGGGACACAGGGAATATAAATGACGACCAGGACACAGGGACACATCATTAGAATAATGAGGTATAGATCTGAATACGGATTGTTTTTCCCATGGACAATTATATGTTGCATGTTCAAGAGTCAGTAAACCTGACAATCTATTTATATGCACAGACAATGGGACAGCGAAGAATGTTGTATATTCGCATGTTTTACGTAGTTAAAAACATATATTTATATCTATCTCTATTCACAGATGGGACACAGGGACACAACTACAATGGCGCGTAACTAATATGGCGCGTAACGACTTACGCGCGCGGGGGGGCGCGAAGCGCCCCACCAACTAGGTGTTGGGGTGGCGCGAAGCGCCACCCCAACAGCTAGGATATATCTATATATATAAAAATAAGTTGTCTGCCTGTGTGTCTGTCTGTGGATCAGGTGACGTCATGTTTCTGTGTTGACTGACGTCATGAAATTTGTTGTCGTCATTTTTGCTTTGACGGTGACGTCATTCAAGATATTTAAGACATATGTTCACGTAGAAATCTATTAATGTTTAAGTTTACAATGACTGATGAACTTACCATGGCAAAAGCCGATGAAGATGCTCAAAGAGTCTATGCCAAAAAACTTGCTGCTGATAGAGAAAGTCAGAAAAGAAAGCGTGCCGAGGAATCAAAAGAACAGCAAGGAAACAGGCTTGAGGCTGATAGAGAAAGAAAGAACAGAAAGCGTGCCGAGGAATCAAAAGAACAGCAAGGAAACAGGCTTGAGGCTGATAGAGAAAGAAAGAACAGAAAGCGTGCCGAGGAATCAAAAGAATAGCAAGGAAACAGGCTTGAGGCTGATAGAGAAAAAAAGAACAGAAAGCGTGCCGAGGAACTACCAGAGCAACGCGGAAGCAGACTTGCTGCTAAAAGAGAAAGTGAAAAAAGAAGGCGTGCCGAGGAATTACAAGAACAGCAAGAAATCAGGCTTGCTGCTGATAGAGAAAGTAAGAAAAGAAAGCGTGCCGAGGAATCACAAGAACAGCAAGAAATCAGGCTTGCTGCTGATAGAGAAAGTAAGAAAAGAAAGCGTGCCGAGGAATCAGAGCAACCTAAAAGTTATCGCCTGGCATTCAGGTACAACCCAGTCGATGATTATAGCTTGAGTAGATGTGTTCAAATCGGGACAATGTCTAAAATTTGTCCCTATTGCAAGGCCTTGAAATTTAATGGTGAAACAATGGGAATGTGTTGCGCCTCAGGAAAAGTTAAACTTCCTCTATTGGCTGCACCACCAGAGCCATTGAAGACGAATGAATGCTTGGCTGAAAAATTCTAATTTATGGGCACACGTAAAAATATTAAAATTAACTACAAATATGCGTGTCCGATTGCAAAACGATGACTCTGGTCAAACATTTTCAGATCAATTGCTGACAATTGGAAACGGAAAGCTCCCAGTAGACTCAATTTCAGGACGTATACAACTACCTGCTGATTTCTGTAATTTAGTGACGTCCAAAAATGAATTGATTGAAAAAGTATTTCCGAATATTCTAAAAAATTATAAAAATAATAAATGGCTAAGTGAAAGAGCGATTCTCGCACCCAAAAATATAGACGTCCACGAAATCAACAATATTGTTTTGACCAAGATTCGAGACCAGGCAGTCCTTTACAAGTCAGTCGACACAGTTTTGGAACCAAATGAAGCGGTTAATTATCCATCTGAATTTTTAAATTCCATAGATCTTTCAGGGTTTCCACCACACGTGCTACAACTAAAAATAGGCGTACCAATAATACTTTTAAGAAATATAAACCCACCAAAGCTTTGCAATGGCACTCGACTTGCCGTAAAAAAAAACAATGGAAAACCTAATAGAGGCCACAATCTTGACAGGGCCTTTTGAGGGTGAGGCTGTTCTTATTCCTCGCATTCCCATGATTCCAACGGATCTGCCTTTTCAATTTAAAAGATTGCAATTCCCAATTCGATTAGCATTTGCAATCACCATTAACAAAGCTCAAGGTCAATCATTAGAAAAATGTGGTATAGATCTTAATACTGATTGTTTTTCCCATGGACAATTGTACGTTGCATGTTCGAGGGTCGGTAAACCTGACAATCTATTTATATGCAGCGACAATTGGACAGCGAAGAATGTTGTATATTCGCAAGTTTTACGCAGTTAATTTGTATTGTATCTATCTATCTATCTATCTATATAAAAACGAGTTGTGTGTATGCATGTTTGTTTGTTTGTAAAAAGAGCGTTTGCATATGATGTCATTATTAGTACATACGGCTTTGTATATGCAGAGACAATGGGAAAGCCAAGAATGTTGTATATTCGCAATTTTTACGTAGTTTAACTCCTGCAGACGAAATGAATGCTTGCCTAAAAAATTCTAATTTATGGGCACACGTAAAAATATTAAAATTAACTACAAATATGCGTGTCCGATTGCAAAACGATGACTCTGGTCAAACAGTAGACTCAATTTCAGGACGTATACAACTACCTGCTGATTTCTGTAATTTAGTGACGTCCAAAAATGAACTGATTGAAAAAGTATTTCCGAATATTCTAAAAAATTATAAAAATAATAAATGGCTAAGTGAAAGAGCGATTCTCGCACCCAAAAATATAGACGTCCACGAAATCAACAATATTGTTTTGACCAAGATTCGAAACCAGGCAGTCCTTTACAAGTCAGTCGACACAGTTTTGGAACCAAATGAAGCGGTTAATTATCCATCTGAATTTTTAAATTCCATAGATCCTTCAGGGTTTCCACCACACGTGCTACAACTAAAAATAGGCGTACCAATAATACTTTTAAGAAATAACAACCCACCAAAGCTTTGCAATGGCACGCGACTTGCCGTAAAAAAAACAATGGAAAACCTAATAGAGGCCACAATCTTGACAGGGCCTTATGAGGGTGAGGCTGTTCTTATTCCTCGCATTCCCATGATTCCAACGGATCTGCTTTTTCAATTTAAAAGATTGCAATTCCCAATTCGATTAGTATTTGCAATCACCATTAACAAAGCTCAAGGTCAATCATTAGAAAAATGTGGTATAGATCTTAATACTGATTGTTTTTCCCATGGACAATTGTACGTTGCATGTTCGAGGGTCGGTAAACCTGACAATGTATTTATATGCAGCGACAATTGGACAGCGAAGAATGTTGTATATTCGCAAGTTTTACGCGGTTAATTTGTATTGTATCTATCTATCTATCTATCTATATAAAAACGAGTTGTGTGGATGCATGTTTGTTTGTTTGTAAAAAGAGCGTTTGCATATGACGTCATTATTAGTACATACGGCTTTGTATATGCACAGACAATGGGAAAGCCAAGAATGTTGTTTATTCGCAATTTTTACGTAGTTTGAAACACATATATAAATCTATCTATATTCACAGGTGGGACACAGGGACACAACTACAATGGCGCATAACTAATATGGCGCGTAACGACTTACGCGCGCGGGGGGGCTTGGGGGGGGCGCGAAGCGCCCCACCAACTAGGTGTTGGGGTGGCGCGAAGCGCCACCCCAACAGCTAGTATATATATATATATATATATATATATATATATATATATATATATATATATATATATATATATATATATATATATATATATATACGAGTATGTTCAATTCGTTTATGCAGTTTCAGTTTTACTTACCGCCCTCTTATTGGAAGTCCAAAACTTGAGTGCTTCCTAAAAGAAACTTTTCGGCCAGGCCTCCTTAGTCCTAACTGATTGATATCCAAACGAAGAGTGTTAGTTTATCATCAAAGAAGGAGAGAATGGCTTATTTCTTATCGACTAATATCATTCCTGATCACAAAGTTTCCTTGGATGCAGTTTTAGAGGCTTAGAAATGAGCACATCTGAAATTCTAAACTTAGAGATAGTTTCATCAATGTAATAAAACACAATTTGTTTCTGCAGCGAGTCAACTTTTCTAAAGCTAAAATAGACTTAGCTTCTTTAGCAAAATTGAATTTTATGCTTGGTTACATGTGTGACTACACATGATGACATTGACAGAGTAAACTTTTCTCCTTAATTTCGTTTACCACATCAGAATGCCAAAAACCAACTTTAATCTGAAGCAATTATGGCCAACAAGATTATAATAATTGAAAAGAAGCAGACTTTCATGTTTTAATATGGCTCAAACAAGGATTGAAAATTGCTAGCACTACAGAAAATACAACATTAGGCCTAGGCCCCACTAACCGTAGTAGTAAGACTGACTGCAGTTACCAGGTATTCAACTGATACACAGTAAAAGAAAAAAAAGATACAGCTTCATGAACTTGACAGGTTACGCTAGGTAGCGTTGATTCTTGTTTTTTCAACACAAATATTGTCGCCACCAATAATATAGAACTGGAATCGACCAATTAGTTGTTAGTTTTATGATATTCCAAGAGTATTCGTTTTTGGGGTTTTATTTACAAGAATTTTCAATTTCAATTTCTTGTGTTTTAAGTTGTATGATTCATACTTTGAAGCGTAAATGTGAAATTTCATCAGTGTAGTTAGCGTTTAAAGTTTTATATAACACTAGACTGTACAATCAATTTTATACGAACGCTTTTGAAGTATGTTTTAAATGCAACTTAGCTACAAAACCTACAAATTATAACAAATCCATGGTAGTTTAGAAATAATATAGTTAATAAAAAGTGTATACAAGGCACATCATAACAAAAGAAACACAGTCGAACAAAAACATTCAATCCGTAACTAAAATCACTGAATAACCATTTTCAGCTATTTTCGAACAATACACAAAAATAGTAATAATAATCGGCAGCCACAGTTATACAGCACCCAACACTTAGAGCGATGAAAAATGGATTTAACAGCCTTTTTCTCAGAACTAAAATAACTTCAGGCACAACGAAATACGTAAATTGAGCACTATACTTAATTATTCGAACTCATCCTGTAGAAAGTCGGCTAGAAGAAAAAAAACACAGTTCATTACAATAATAAAATAAACAAAAATCAAGTACTGAGCATAGACTCGAAGTATAGCTTCCTAAAAAGTTCTTGGCATGAAGGCATTCATAACACACTAGGGACAGCAAATAGATTGTGAGAAATATTTGTACAACATACCGGACATTTATCATAATTTTTATATTAAGCTCGCATTAACTACTCCTTGATATCCTCCAAAGATTTTGACTTGTTTCACTGAGGAGTTGTTTTCGTCCCTACTGCGGGGAATGCTTTTTACTTATTGACTTTTTTATGTTTAAAATATACAGTGACGTTTATGATTGCGCAGAATAAACATTAGATTCTGTGAGAGAGAAAACATTTATTATTAAACCAAAACAAAAACAGTAATAACAGCCACCCCGAGAAGTAAAAACTTGTCCGAGGGGGTGGCAAAAATAAATTGGAAAATAATACAGGACAAAGAAAAAAAATTGTTTATAAAGCCAATAGTACGACCTAATCGGCACCACAGACCTTTCAAGAAAGAAAGAAACACAATTTAACAATACTAATAAAATCATACCCCTAGAGACCAGAACACATTACTGAATTATTTATTTACACCCCCCTCCCACCCAAAAAAAAATAATAAACAAAAGAACTCAAATTCATACTTAGTAAAAAGGATTTCTTTTATTTTACTCTTGAAAAAAGAAATATCACTATAATTTTTTAAACTCTGATCCAGATCATTCCAACTTCTAATCCCCCTATGAAGCACAGAAAACATTGATCGGGTCGAAACAGTCAATGGAATATCAATCTCCCCAGAAGATCGAGTGTCATAATTGTGGATCATGGATCTCAAATTAACTAAACTGTTAAAAAATGAAAAATTTGTCCGTGAAGTTCTGAGTTTCCTACTACTGACATTTAGCCAAGACATCGCCGATAACTGTCCAAATCATGACTTCGTTCTTCATTAATCTCCTTAACTTTTTCCTTTTTCTTTGATTAATTGAGATATGGACAATTTACAATTTTCTCTGACAAATTTGTTTCATATAGTGTAGTAAGCTAATGAAATGTTTAGCACGGGTTAGTAGCAAGAGGGGTTGGCAAACCTGCATCTACAACTTGAAAATGGCAAGCACCACAGAGAGCTGACTCCAACAGCGTTATTTTAGGATTTCAATATAAGCTTTCTCGGATGATACCTCATCAATCGTGGTTGATCTTTGATTGACTATAGCTTCTTTCAACTCTATTTCAGCTATATTTATCCAAACCTGTGCTACACGGTCATCCCCTTACTTGATTGAAAATTTGCCCATGCTTAAAGCCGTTGAATGGTTAGACTATGGCTCTAGCCGTAATCAAGCGCAAAACATACAGTAACAATATATTCCTTTTTCACATGGGAAGCTAGCGGGAGTGCCGGGAAGAGTTTTCTTTTCTGACGAAAATAGGAATAATCTATAAATAACAGCAAGCAAGAAAAGAAAATATTTCGGTTCCCTAACGTAAGATATAGGTTCCTTATTTAAAAATTGTACTGGCTCTTCTCAAAACGAGTCAGACTGAAAATCCCTCCCGAAAGATGAATTTTTTTAGAAAATGTTTATTTTTAGCATAAGTCCTAATTTAACTGTGTCCATTTTTTTGGAAAATGTATATCACAAACAAGAAACATTTCGACTTTATCTTAACTAGAAACTAGTTAAGAGCGATCGTCTTTTTGAACCTATGACATCATATAGAACAGAATAGTACGGAAATTACAGCGCCAAATGGAGTTTTTGAAAAACAAATGCATTTTATTTTAGTGATATAAAGACCAATTTGTAAAAAGCGTGTAGATATCTAGTCCCCAGCGCCGGGGAAAAGGGGAAACACAGGTTCTACCCGCGCTAAAACGTGATTTTCTTCAAGTTATAAGATGTAGGATTACTGACCATGATGTTTCCAACGGTGTACTTTTTATTTCGAGCCACCGACATTTTCAAGAGTTTTGATTCAAAACATCTCCTTTCAAATTTCCCATGTATGTTTAGACCTTATTTTTACTTTTAAGTTTAACGTGGACCCTGAATCAGTGTCGAACAGCGGTTTTTTTTTACAAAGGAAAACTGATTCAGAAACGCATGTTTTACTTTCTGGTTACTATGGGCTGTGGTTAAATCTTTAAGGTTGCAGCCATCAGTGCAATCATGATAAGGAATACGATCAATTTGCCTATGCATAAAATTGTTGTTGCTCCTTCACCGGAACACAAATGACGACCGGGACACATGGAATATAAATGACGACCGCGACACTCAAAGAGAAATTACAGACTGGGACACCGGGACACAAATGACGACCGGGACACAGGGAAACAACAACAACGGGGACGCCGGGGGGCACAGGGGGATATATAAATGACAACGGGGACACAAAGAATGTTCGATTAGCAATCACCATCAACAAAGCTCAAGGGCAATCATTAGAATAACGAGGTATAGATCTGAATGCAGATTGTTTTTCCCATGGACAATTATATATTGCATGTTCAAGAGTCGGTAAACCTGACAATCTATTTATATGCACAGACAATGGGACAGCCAAGAATGTTGTATATTCGCAAGTTTTACGTAGTTAAAAATATATATATATATATATATATATATATATATATATATATATATATATATATATATATATATATATATATATATATATATCACAGGTGGGACACAGGGACACAACTACAATGGCGCGTAACGACTTACGCGCGCGGGGGCTTGGGGGGGCGCGAAGCGCCTCCACCAACTAGGTGTTGGGGTGGCGCGAAGCGCCACACCAACAGCTAGTTTCACATAAAACTGAAATATCTCTGGACAACAATTAGCCTGTCGGAAGTGCCTTGTGCGGGTGCGTGTTCTTTTTCAAATACACTCAAAAATAAGTTAAACTAATCATGCTAGAAATGCGAAATTTTATGCAGGATAAATTTGTAATCATGAAGATGAATATAGGCATAACAATCCGAAGAATGCACTAAAAAAAAATGGAAATATGACGTGATGATCACGAGCGTTGGGGGTTGAAGGCCTGAGCTGCCAACCAAAGTGAGCAGAGGGAGGCAAAATTTTTTCTCCATGACTTATCTTACCCAACTGGTGGCCATAGGCATTACATTACGCAATATAATTTACTTCTTGTGAAAAGTTTAAAGGTTATATTAAAAGGTTTTAACTAAAGTTTAAAGGTTTGCTATATAAAAGGAGAGATTGACGGCAAAACTTTAAATGACCGTGAATTACTCTATAGTACCTCTAGGGGTATGACTTCCTCGGGTTGTATCCCTGAACGAAATGTTTAGGAATCTAAAAATTTCTGGTATTGATGCTCCTTAGAAAAAAAGATGCTCATAATGAAACGATAGTCAAAACTAGAACGAAAAAAAGAAAAGACACCTTCACTTTTTCTTTTTTAGTCTGTTTCAAATTTTGAGTTATTTTATTCGGTATATCATTTTTCTTTCGTCCAGCGTTTATTCTATGAAAGTGGATACCCATCTGTTTATTTTGTGATCGTTGTTATAAGCTTTAAATCGAAATATTAGCATAACTTTGTAGCTTGTCTTGTTGATACCAAATCGAGAAAAATTTGCAGTAAGATTTTCATGCAACTATTCTGTCTACAAGCAAGACCTGGGTAATGGAACCCATTTAGAAGTCACGAATAGGCATATATTTATTTGGACAATGTTTTTCTACAGTGTTGTAGAAATCCTAAATTTCTATTAAAATAGACATTTTCATTGATATAAATTTTGAAATAGATAATACTTGAGATCAGTTTACGAGCAGAACATCTGTAAATTATCCCATTCGAAACTACACAGGTACTGGAAATAAAATATCTTTCAAAGAAAGTCAGACGATTGAAAATAATAAATCGAGTCAACAATTTATATAAACTCTTGACTCACATTTAGCAGACAGTAGCAGACCAACAAGGCAGGATTTTGGCTTCTATTTCCATTGATTTCCACTTAGTATTCTTAAAAAATGAATAAAGAAGCAGAAGAAAAGAAAGAATAATAAGGATATACGCGGAGTTTCAATGCCATTATCGATTTGAACATATTACTCTTTACAATGTATTACAACTATTACTCTCTGCTAAGCCTAAAGGATATTTTGAAATTTCCTTTTTTTTCAACTTCAAAAATCTTCAGGTAATGCACCCTATTTTGGATTCAAAAATTTGCTCGAATTTTTCACTAGAACTTCTCAAAAGAGAAGGACTCATCGTTGCACAAAGCCATCTGAGGCCAAAGTACAGCCACTCTTTAAGCGAGAGGGCTTGCGACAGCCATATTTGAAAAGCAGTCCCCAGAAATTCCAGGTGTGACTTCATTCAATGCGATAACAAGATAAACAAGTCCCGGGCAGGTAAACTGAATGTTTTCTATATTTTTGGTTCTCATTGAGTCTGATATCCATAATCACCGTCTGTGAAAGTAGTATCGAGGACACTACAGATTTAAATATGCGATCGAAGTTGAAAATTTTGAAACTTTAGTTGCATTTGGCTGGTGACATAAAATTTTTGGTTCTTTTGAAAGAATGTTCCATTGAATGCATACGAAATTGAGCTCGAAAATTCTGTATGATTCACATACAAATTTAAAAATTTTGCATGGTTCATGTGCAAATTTAAAAAGAACCAAAAATTTAAATGAACACTGGCAAAAAATGTTGTTTCTCCAAGAATGCCTTCAAGACTTTCAAGGACAGTCGAGGAAACGATCAGCCATATTCTTCAATAATAAAAAGTCAGGTCTTATTTATAAGTAATCCAATCTTACAACCAACTTGGGCATATGTCGATTCGGCACTGTAGAGGGGTTCCGTAAATTACTAGTTAGCCAACATTCAAGTTTTCCTGTTTACGAATAGCCAGCCTCGACATTTGCTAATCAGAAATTGTCTACCAATTTACTAACCATATTTTAGTTCAGCACCAGCAATCGAAATTAATCCTATTACCCAGTCCCCCTCATTTGCTTCATCACTGTTAATGTTTACAAAACATTTATCGTCAATTTATGTAACCAAAGGCAAATTCTGTGCTTAAAACTTTGAAAATCAACCTTTGTTTGACTATAAACAAACTTTCGTCTGATTTGCTACAGAAATTTTGATCCAATAATGTGTGTATTTCACGACGTTGGCAAATAGATCAGAGGGTGAGGCTAATCGGTAAGTTGCACTTATCTCGTGTCAGGTCCATTCCTAATTGAGAACACGAAAAAAATATTGTGACAGTCCAAGAGTTAAAACAAAAGTTAAGCAAATAGTGACTTTTGAAACAACCTGTATAGCTCTAACGCAAAACAATCACAACAAAGCTAAGAGGGTATAAATATTGTCGGTAATGCACAAAATTCTACGTTTATAGTTTATCTACGTGGTTTTCTTTTTTTTTCTTATGTTTCTTAAATTAAAATCAAATTGATATACAAGCAATGTTAACGCCCTTTCCACTTTTTTCCTTTAGACTGGAATGGCTTCTGTCTCCCAATTCCCCTACTTTATTCTTATCTTTACAATTGCCAGTCAATTTTACAGGAACAGTTGATGACATATTTTGTATTTTCTTATTTATATGAAAAATGTGCAACAATTCTTATCTGCATTGTACTTAGAACGAGTTCTAAATTAATTAACCAATTACACTTTGTGTTCTCTAGCAGTGTACTTTCTGTAATATAGAGGAATGAATTCTACAGAGAAGTATCCTAGGATTGTTTCTGTCTAACAAAGGGTTTTATACGAAAAAGACAAAACGCATTAATGCTATGTTAAGTATTACATTTTATGGATTAAAAAGCGTAATTTTTAAGTACCACACACAGGCACATACATGGAGGAGCTTCAGGTCCAATTCTTTCTCCATCTGAGTATTTTTAAGATTTTCCCTTCTTTTCTTATTTCTTTCATATTATTAGCCTCTTGTACGTTTTTTTTTATTTTATCTCTGTACTCCAAAATATTTGTGCTGCGTGCCTGTACCCCTCCACCTCCAAGTAAATATAAAAATCCGAGGTTACAAGATCTGACTTAACCCTAAAATCACACCCAAACATATAAATAAGGGAAGGTGAGTTAAGGCACATCGTCCTCACAAACATGAATATTTCGTGAGAATTTTGCCAGTAATGTTGATTTTTTGCAAACAGTTTACATATTTCTGGCGTTTTTTTTTTTCTATTTTTAATTTGCTCCATTTCAACATATTCATGTACATGTTCCAGGCACAATACCTACCCCAATGTTCCTAAAATCGGACTGCCAAGACTGCAGATTTCATTGGAAGTTTGACGAAAATAGCTTGAATTCCGGAGAATAAACTAGCTAACTAACTATACCAACAAACAAAAGGGTAGCATCGAATTAAAAAAACAAAACCCTGAGCATTACATATCTAATTAAACCAAGTGTTTAAGCTCAGTATTAAGTTTACTTTGTACTTTTTATTTTGTATTTTGTAATTCTAGTGGGTCCTCCAACTCACTCAGGGGCCAGGCATCATTGCAGTTGCTAGAATTCTCTGACAATTTCAGAATTCTTTCATAGGCAAAGTGAACCAAATGAATCATGTATAAAACGGGCCACTAGCTGAATTCTTTTTGGCGGCATTGTACTTATACAGCACATAATATCTTAATTACCCAGCTTTGCTAAATATGACAAGTGGACACATTTTAAGCTAAATGACCATTACAGAAACAAACTCCATTGTCTATATTAGTTTCAGACTGAATTAAATTAGAGGATAACTATATTGGAAAACAAACGGTAAACAAGAGTGAAAAACTTTTATAAGTTCAATGATTAGATTGAGAAGATAGCTTAAAAAACAAAAAATTAAATGAAAATAAAGAAACTTCTAATTGCGACAGTGAAATAAATAATATCTCTTCAGACCACACTGACTAAGCATGACAAAACAAAAAAGGTAGGATAAAGAAAAAGACGAGGAAATTCACAGCAAGTGAAAATAGGAGAAAAATGCAAACATCTTGGCCAAGACCACTATTCAACCATCCTCTGTGCAAAACAAAGGATGCAAAAATTGATAAATGTCCACAGAACAAAATAAAATGACAAACCTTAAAACGAAAAAATAAAAAAGGGAAGTTAAAAGTAGCAGCAAAAATCATCCATCTTCTATCTTTATTAGCATTGAATTTATTCTTTTTCTTCATTGGTCTTGGTGTTTGTAGAAAACTAAATAGAATAATTGTGAGCTAAAAAAAAAACAAAAAAAAAGGATATTTGGTTTTACACCAAAAAACCCATATCAACTAAAAAAGAGAACAAGTGATTTCAAATTCAAAGCTTTTATCAGGAATCTGGGTGGTGTTGGAGACCTTCTCGTGATAGCCCTGAGAGCAGTAGCCACGAACAAAGGCTTGCCTACTACTGTTAATTTCAGCCACCATCCAGCCTCAAGCTGTCCTGGCCAATGGCTGACCATAAGTGTTTTATAGAATATGCTGACGAGATTGGATGAGTTGGAGCTAGTAAAGGCTACCAAAATCATGCGTAGTGGGTCAATTCCTTTGGACATCTGAATTTCTGACTGTGATGAAGAAAAAATCCCTTGACCAGGTGGAACAAAGAAGTTCTCTTGTTAGAACCTTTTCTAAGGATCAAGACCGCTTACCAACGACAGATGGCAAGCAGTAGGTGAACCTCCCCTTCAGTATTTCATATCCAAGCTGGTTTTAATCAGGCAGGAGGGTTTATCAGGATGCCTGGAAACAATGTTGGACACCTTGCCACTACAAAGGAAGGCACCTCTTTAAGAGGGTAAATGATAAGCAAGCTTTATTTCAAATTACCATGCCCAAAAGGACACCAATAGCCCAGTGGTTATTTAGGTGTGAAAGCAACGTGCTTTTGTGGACTGAGGCTCGACTCAGTTGTGTGAGTCTACCATAATTACAATAATAATAATCAGCAAGTTGCCACTATTCATTTTACAAATTGCCTTCACATGTCAAACAAAAAATGATCGTTAAAGTAATGCTCACCTCTTCTCTAGTACTGGAAATGCCGTTATGATTTGCTTCTTCATCTGAATCGTCTTCGCCAGAGCTATCACCATTTGCTATAGTTCCATCAGCTGTAAAATGATTTACAATAAAACAAAGGGCGAACATTAAACAAGTCTTTAATAAGTACTACTACGACTACTAACATCTCATTGAAACATGAAGCTACCTGAGGCCAACAAAGCTGTTCATGCACCTCTTCTATCCCAGCCGTCTCAAACCTTCACTCTTTAATTCCTCCAGCAAAGTTTTAATTCCCTTACAAACCTTTCTTATAACCTCTTTCCACCTTATTTTGAGGCGACCTGCTTTTCGTTTGACCCCAGATGGATGGCCAGGAAGCACGAATTTAGATAACGAAACCAGTTTGGAAATGAAAACCAGTTCGGTTTTCAGAATAAAATAGGATGCGTTGACACCCTAAGTGTTGCAGCTAATGTCCTAATAAAGGCTGAACTGACCCAAGAAGGTCTTGTTCTAGTAGCACACGATGTTAGGCGTGCATTTGACTCATTAGTCCATGGAGCCATGCTCCTTCATACGGCAAAAAAAAAGTGTTCAACCCTCTATTATTCGTACCTTGAGAAATTTATATTCGTGGCTTAAATTATGCATTAAAATTACAAATCCATTTAACTTGTTGGTTTCGAATTCATTTAATCTAACACGTGCTCCAAAAGACTTTCTTATACCAGTAACCCACTGAATGAGCTGAATAGTTTTGTTTCTGTTTATAAAGGTACGCCCTTAGTGTTATAGCTGATGAATAGTTTTGTTTCTGTTTATAAAGGTACGTCCTTAGTGTTATAGCTGACGTTCTAGCAGCACACGATGTTAGGTGTACATTTGACTCATTAGTCCATGGAGCCATGCTCCTTCATACGGCAAGAAAAGGTGTTCAACCCTCAATTATTCGTTCCTTGAGAAATTTATATTCGCGGCTTGAAGTACGCATTAAAATTACAAATCCACTTAACTTTTCGGTTTCGAATTCATTTAATCCGACACTTGCTCCACGAAATAAACTTTCTTGTGCCAGTAACCCACCAAATGATGTGAGTATTTTTGTTTCTGTTTATAAATGTACGCGTCAAGGTGCTATCGCTTCGCTTACTCTTTTTCACAACGGTGTCCTAGACGCTCCATCGAAATGCATATCCTCATGCATTGAGGCAGTAACGAACGTGACACTTGTCTCTTATGCAGATGATGTCCTTATTGACTTGAGAGTCAATCTTCTAAATTGGGACTGTAATTTAACTCTGAGATTCTTCTGTTTAATTGGGTCCCACACCGTTAGTCCAACAGGGACGTTCTCCAGGAAAGCCAATTGAAAAACTTGTTTATCTTCGTCTACCAATTGGCCATCCCTAAAGCAGCCCCATTTGCTGCTAATTTCTCACTTTGAAAAAAAAAATGTGGGGCGTCTTATGCTTCAGTTGTCCGAAATAAAAAATATTTCAATCGAATAATCCTCGCTAAAGTATATAATTCAATAGCACTACCACATTGTCTATATACAGCACCATTCTGGAAGATTTTCTCACAAACAGTTAAACGTAAACTCCTCTCAATATATTTAAAATTCGCAGAATGTTTACTTCATTTACCCCCATGGACCCAAAATTCCGCATTAATCTGTGATTATAAAATAGCCGATCCAGCGATAGCTCTATCAAAATGGAGTTCGAAACACAATCACAGCATCAGTTTTCATCCATGATATCAAAACGGAGTTCGAAATACAATCACAACATCAGTTTTCATCCATGGTATCCCCTTCTTAAACAGTGATATTTAAAGTTGAATGTAAGTAAAAGTTGTTTAGTGTTTTATAGATGCTCTGTATTAATCATTCTGATAGTTGCGATGTCTCTTTTTTCTTTCTTTTATTAATTTTTTTTGTCGTTTTTTCTATGTACTCAGTCTCTATGTACTTTTGTATCGCATAACGGGTTATAAATAAATAACTAATACTTGTTCAAAGAAACCTTAAAACGCATTGGATAGAATCTAAAAAGTAGCAACCAATAGCACTACCAATATTCATATACAACAATATAAAACAGAAATCAAATTAGACACAAAAATCAAAGATGGCAACCGACTTACCGATTCTATTGTGACAAATCAGCAAGAGAACCAAAAAAAAGCTCAAGGTTGGGAAACCCTGTTACATGATGAAAGCATTCAAGAAAAGAAATAAACAGCAACTTGATTGTCAGAATGTTTATTTTATTTTAATCGACAGAATTATTATCAGACAGTCACGACCAATTTTATTCTTGGAACTTACATTCATAAGCACCTGGGTCAAAAGGAGCCCAATAGGCCAAAAAATTATTTTGTCTGTTTTGACAGTAACTCTTCGGAATAAAAAATTCGACATAGGTTATTTTATTTTTAAATTTATTCTTAAAATTATAAACCAAACTTATTTGATATGACGAACTCCAGTTATTAGTTACTGTTTCACAATTTATTCGAAGAAAAGTCCACAGCTACAAGATAATACAAAGAAATTTACCCCTTCCTTCACTAAAGCAGGTAATTACAGTCCCCAAGCAACATTGTACTCGGAATACTACAAACAAAAAGGATAGCGCCCGGAAAATTGCATCCACCAACAGAAGATTGACAATTTATGTAGGTTGAGACCCTAAAACAGTGCCATACACTGTCCTTTCAACCCATCTTATAAGACATACTGTCTTTTTCTATGGTTGCAGCAGTAGCTGTAACATAGGAAAGAGCAAACTACGACCCACAGTAGCCAAAATTTAAAATTCAGAACAAGAGTCAACCAGGGAATTGTTCAAACATTCATAATACACTGTAGTAAATTATACACTGACAACAATACAAAAAATCAACTTGTACTTTTAAAATTGGGTTTCTAAAATTATTTGACGTTATACGAAGTTTGCAGTCATTTAGGGTTGTTATCTTTTGTCATTTATTTCATTATTAATTGCACTCCAGTAGCCAGGTAACCAGAAGCCTATAGGAGATCAGAAGTTTGATTATATATATCTATATATATATATATAAATAAGTTGTCTGTGTGTCGACTGACGTCATGTTTGTTGATTGACGAAATTACACACCGGGACATCGGGACACAAATGACGACCGGGACATCTTATATATACAAAAATAAGTTGTCTGTGTGTCTTTGTGTCGAGTGACGTCATGTTTGTGTGTCGACTGACGTCATGTTTGTGTGTCGACTGACGTCATGTTTGTTGATTGACGAAAATACACACCGGGACATCGGGACACAAATGACGACCGGGACACTGGGACATAGGGAATATAAATGACGACCGGGACGCTCAAAGAGAAAGCGACCGGGACACAAGGAATGTTCGATTAGCAATCACCATCAACAAAGCACCGGGACACAGGGAATATAAATGACGACCAGGACACTCAAAGAGAAATTACAGACCGGGACACCGGAACACAAATGACGACCGGGACAAAATGACGACCGGGACACCGGGACACAGGGAATATAAATGACGACCGCGACACTCACAGAGAAATTACAGACTGGGACACCGGGACACAAATGACGACCGGGACACAGGGAAACAACAACAACGGGGACGCCGGGGGGCACAGGGGGATATATAAATGACGACAGGGACACAGGGAATGTTCGATTAGCAATCACCATCAACAAAGCTCAAGGGCAATCATTAGAATGATGAGGTATAGATCTGAATACAGATTGTTTTTCCCATGGACAATTATATGTTGCATGTTCAAGAGTCGGTAAACCTGACAATCTATTTATATGCACAGACAATGGGACAGCCAAGAATGTTGTACATTCGCAAGTTTTACGTAGTTAAATATATATATATATATATATATATCTATATTCACAGGTGGGACACAGGGACACAACTACAATGGCGCGTAACTAATATGGCGCGGAACGACTTGCGCGCGTGGGGAGGCTTGGGGGTTGGCGTGAAGCGCCCCCACCAACTAGGTGTTGGGGTGGCGCGAAGCGCCACCCCAACAGCTAGTTCCACATAAATATCATATTTTTCTCGATTTCATAAATAGCGCACTTTTCCTGCATCTTTAATTTTCTAGAAGTGGACGGGAGGTTCGTCAGTCTCTCCTCCCCCCATTATGAGCACCAATTATTGTAATACATATTCGTTGAAATAAAAGAGATGGATATTACCTGTTCATACAAAGCGGATAATAGCCTACTATATTGTGACGTTATAACTTACCTTTGCTTTCAGGAAAAACTGGCTCCGAAATTTTGCGTTTCGTCAGGGTGTCGTAACAAGTAAGGCAAACACGAACGGGTTTCAAAGATTGATGGGCAAGCACAAATTTCTTCGAGGAACAAGGACCACATACCACAGCACCACACTTACGGCAATGATGCTAGAAAAGAAAAATTGTGAATCATAACATTTTTTCCTACGAGAGGGCAGAGGAGGGGTCAAGAACAAGAGAAAATAAATGCATTTCTAAGCCAAAAGATTCCGAAAACAAAGATACCGAAAAAAATGTTTTACGGACCGATGTTTATTCAAAAAAAAACTTGATTATCGTTAAAATCTTTCATAAATAGATCCAACAATGGATCAATGATCAATTAATTATTGGGCAAGAACGGATGTTTCAAAGCCATTTTGGCTTATAACCGCTTAGTGGTAAGGCTGATAATGACTGGGAACTCTCCTTTTATCTTTTAATTGCCAAGACTGGAGCATTAAATTTAATATCGGTTTTGAAGAGGTTTCTCTAAATATTATCCAAAGCTACCATCTCCACCCACCTTAGTATACATGCGTGAGGAGACGCGCAAAATTCAAGGAAAATAGGGTTAATTTACCTTTTTCTGTAACTAGTAGCTTCAGAAAATTAATACACAACAGATGTGAGTCACAAAATCAAATATTTCCCGGGTGTGTTGTTATATTTTAGATCGCTTGTAGCCGAGTAGTGATGGTGGTCAATCACCAATGCGTGGTTAATGCTCTTTACTTACATTCATTTTTTTCGAAAACGAAATTACTTTCTATTGCTTGAACATGTTTACAACCAAAAACATTCCAAACACTAGTTGTTTAAGCCGTTATTACCAGTGTGCATCCCCTCCATATTGGGGGGAGGGGTACTATTTAAGAAGTCAATAAACAAATTGATTTACATAACTTATGTAAAAAGGATAAAGAGCATCGACGAGGGCGTAGCACACTCATGACTAAGTGAGTATGGTCCTAACAAAGAAAAGAGGAGAGAGTGACAGAGCGACAGATGAAAGAGGGAGGTAGGGAGAGAACAGAAAAGCGGAATGGGGAAAGAAAGAGAAAGGGAGATAGAAGAAAAGATACTAACCCGCCTGTTGAGCATACTAAAATGAGACTTTTTACAATGCATACAAATAGTTGCATCTGAATCAGGAGTCCAAACTGCTGCATGTTCGTCTATTGGCTTTTTACCGCCTGCAAAGAAGTAATTATATGACTTAGAGCCGAAATAACCGTTATTTACCAAACAGAGAAGCGAAAAAAGAGAGAACAATAAGAGGGAGAGAAACCAGAGAGAAGAACTAAACTAAACAAGCTAGAAAAATGAAAATTTCGCACAGTAATCTTAGAGCCATGAGAATAGCCACAGAACATATCCTCCTCCCCCTAATAAAACAGAAACAACAGAAAACTTGCATGAGCTTACGTTACGCAAGGGCACACTTGTGGCGAAAGAAGGGACGAGCTGTTTCCCATAGCGATCATAGGGAGGCGAAAAAAGCGAGGACTGAATTTCCAAGTCTTTTTTTTACCGTATATTCGTGCTTTTCATTTAGTAGCCTACCACTCATCGAGGTAGTTAGAGACCCAAATTCAGTTTCTTAACATGCACTTCCTCTCCACCCAACTCTTAAAGGAATCATCTATTCCAGCAGCAGAAAGTTCACAATTCTTTCCAGGCTTTAACGCACTGAAGGGGGGTGTTTGGGCCCTTCTCTCAGTATTTTACGATTTTTACCAAAAATTTTTATCTATTACCGTATAATTTATTTATTTTTTGGTTTTCTCTCTGAAGTTGTGCCCCTTCTTCCAAAGAAATCCCAGTATTCGTGACTCATCCAATTAGCTACACAAACTCGTGTTTTTGTATTGACTTTGCAAACACAGCCTTTTTTCTGCTCTAATTCGTCGAAAAATTATTAAATTTTTGACCAGCCTAAACCTGCTTACAGACCCATCCACGCTTCCAGTTCAGACATTGTGCAGCATCCCTACCAGTCTAACAAAAGGTTGGTGGTGGGATGGGTAGCTAATGCGTACTGGGGGACTGATTCTCTTAGTTCTCCGATCTTGCGTTTGAAGCCTAGCGTTGAATTATTCCGAAAGTATTATCATTTCGAATCCATGTAGCTGAAGAATCAGAAGAGCTGAGAGTTTCATAGGTCAACCGATCTCACTTTCTCTCAGTTTTCTACCAATTCATTTACCAAGTCATAGGACTCAGCTTTACGAAAAAAAAGAAAACAATTTTGAAATTATGTCTCGTTTCATGGTTTTGAGCTTTTTTGACACATACCTTGTTTGTTCATGAGTCTCCTCTTGAGTCAGGGTATATACCCTGCAAGTTTCTAGCAGATTAGATAAAACGATTTTTTCAAAGTTTGCTAACTCATTTTGGTTAGGGCTGATCAAAAGTACGCCTAGTATACTTCTAATACAAAGAGACTAATACACAAATAAATTCGAGGACATTTTTAGAATATTGATCACACTTTTCTCACAGGGAAAACTTTTTCATGTCTCTAGTTAAGCAGATTTTTTAGCATAATACAACTACAGAAGAGAAAATAATGAGGACTTTTTTTCCCAAGACAATGAACCAACAAAACCTATTTGAATATTTATAGCATAAGAAGTAAAGAGCTTGAAAAAGAGACCAACAGCAACAACAGGTTAATGTATTAGCTTACTTTTACGTAAAAGATCTTCAACGCACTTATTTATATGCGCCATCCATTCTGATTTTTCTGTAGTCGTTGCTGCATATACAGCAAAAGACTTGCTAGCTGTGCAAATGAGCCATCCGTTGCGAAAAGCTAAAAATAGAGAGATTAAGTTAATTATTTCACAAGTAACGTCCAAAGAAAATACGAAACTGAATTGAACCAGATGTTTGGCACCACAACGTAGCTCTTCGGCGTAAAAGCGCCATTGACAGAATAATGCTACTCAGCTAACTAAATTAGCGAAAATGCCTATGTCAAAGCCCGTAACAGCACAAATAGCTTTAGGAATTATCAAGGGTAAAACTATGATTTGTCGAAACCTAATTGTAATTAAAGCTGGATTAGCTTTCAGTTAATCCCGATAGTTCCTGAGGGAATAATTCGAACACTTTAGCTCATTTTGTAGTCCATTTAGTCACTCCCTTTAAAATCATAATGTATATTTGCTGGGCCACCATGATTGAGGGGATAATACTTTCATCTTTGACGCTACAAAGTTGATAGGGGAAATAGTAAAATGAGAGACTGTATATGCTAGTCACTGGATGAGGGGTTCCTTAATGTTTCAAAGGAAGATAAAGAATCGTCAGTTTCAAATCGCATCTTTGATCAGTGAAGTCAGACGCTAGAAGCCAGAGTAAATTTATAAATGGCTGAAGACAAATTATTGCCAAACATTTTATCTAAACAATGTATAAATCAAGAGTGTAAGTTCACACACACATACCAACAAAAGTTTTTATGCTAGAATAGGATAAAAAAAAAAGCTCCGCTACTAGAGAAACAGACAGGAACAGAGCTAATACTCTTCTTGTTTTCATTGGCAGACCTTACAACCCGATATCGTTTTTTTCTGAAACCAAGGATTTCACGATTGATAAAGCTAGTATTTTTAGAACGATACTGTTGGCAGCCACCGAAATCTTTTGATGCGATAAAAAGGAAAGCGTATCCCATAAATCCCTGTCCATTAACTCTTGGCTGGGACAATCCTAGTCAGAAAAAAAGGATAAAACTTACGGCCATCATCATCTAAAGACTCAAGCTTGACTTCTTCCAACGGAATTATATGCTGGGTGCTATACTGAAAAAAAAAATGTCCATAAACTTCGAGTTCTAAAATAATTGAAATTTGACGAATCAACCCGAAGTCCAAAAAAATACATTGAAAATACTTTCCATAGGAGGGGGAAGGGGGTCCAACTATCACCATTAAAATTGGCAGCTTCACTAAGTCTTATAAAAAGAAAGAAAAAATCTCTATATATGATTTCAGTTTTTTTTCGACTTGTTTTTTTTTTATCATCCCAAAGCTCTGATGGCTAAATGTGAGGCATTTTTTGCATTGCTTGGCATTTGTTAATGAAAAAAATAGAATATATCTGGGCTAGTATAATAAACGTTAGATCCTGAAAAGTGATCTCTTGAAGATATAAGTACCAGAACATAAAGTTTTCACTAGAAAAACTTTATCCTTTTAATAATCTACTCTATTAGATAGCTTGGGGAGGGGGACAAATTTAACGCTAGTATGGTGACACTTTCATTTCGTAGCGCTACAGTGATTGCAGCAATGGAATTAATAAATCGTCAAATTTTGTCCCTTTTTTATTGGAGCTAGCAAATACGACGACTGAGTAATTTTGAAACTGCAAAGGAAGTCCAAAAACGTATCAATTTTATAAAAACATATAATGAATGACACCAGACCACAAACCTTCATAGAGCAAAAATATCACATTTCTTGATACAAACGACCCTGAAAATAATATTGCACTCTGCGTTACATTATCTTAAGGTTATAAGGGTGTGTGTGTGAAGAGTTGTCTTGTCGCCATATAGCACTGCTAAGTTGAACCTAGAAATAAAAAAAAAGATAGAAGAACAACGCCCAAAATACTAGCGTAACATGTGGAATGGTAGTGCCCAAATGAATTATAAGGTAAAGATAAAAGCATTTGGCCTGTGGATTAACTCTTTCCACAGTCTTTGGCAAAATCTTTACGAAAAAATGTCCTAACTGAGTGACAACTAGCTTGAATTGTTTACTTCCTATTCAAAATGGCAGAGGCAACCCCTTTTTCAACATATTATGAGATATGTTGCACTTTATAGCTCACGAAACTATTAGGAGGATAACCAACCTCCATGTGCTTCTATTAATTTCTGCAACCCGCACGGTACCCAATCAAAATTTCAAAATGGTCATTTTAATCAAAACCTTCGAGAACTTTTGAAAACCTTCCTTTGAAGGTCACATGTTCCGTGTACACCTTTCTTCAACAAATCAATTATTAAAAAAAAGAAGTTTCGTATATACATTTTAGAAGGAAGAGACTCGTTGCACTTGTGAAATCAAAATCATTCAAGGATGATTAAAAGCTTAGATATGGGTACTGAAGTGAATTTCTTATATTTAAAGATATTATACTTCTTCTGTTCTTATCCCATAGCTCAAAGCAAATGAATTAATAGAAATGTTGTTCTCATACTTTGCAACAGAGTCTATCTAGACAGCGTCTATACAGACTGTGCTTTGCACCAACAGCTTAAATGTGTTTATCTGATATACCCTACAAGGACACCTACGCCAAACCTCTACTATTGGCTGAATCAATCCATAGCTGCATGGAATTTAAACACCCTCTTCTAATTGCGGTTACTGGAATAAATTATTTCTTTGAAATCCCATTCTCTACCTTTTATAAGTCGTCAATCTATGAGGAGATGTATAAAAAACAGGAACTTACTTTCTTTTTACTGATTAAAATCGTTCCATAGACAAGGATATCATTGAAAAGGAAAAACTGTCTCGATTTCGGCTTTTTCCTGCACATTTTCGTGAGAACCCCTTCACCAACTAAAACACGTCCAGGTACAGCAAGCATCTACAAAGAATAATAAGAAACATAACATCACATACAAAACTATATAATGCAATAATCAATAGACGTCAGGTCGTTAAAATACGGGCAATAATAACCTCTTCCGCATCAAATCGACTTAAACCATAAAATAAACAAATAATAATTACCCATGATTCTGTGGAGAAACGATTAGATTAACTTTAACTGATGGCGTAGTACAGATAATATGGTAAAGCTAATTTTAGACTATGTGAAAGTAACTTTACGAAAAGCTTCATATTCGAGAGTATCAGGTTTTTACCGTCTTTATTTCGAATTGATCTTCAACTTTAGGGAATGTCTTTATAAACGTACATATTTAAGACGTTATAAAAATCCTTTCTAGATCTGCAAATTTGACGACAAAGTTAATATAATCAAATGCGCACATTCAAAACAATAGCCTAGAAATCACACGAGCATGCCAGCATACAAAAAAAACTGGAATAGCGGGTGCAACCTAACGGTTAAAACAGTTCAATAAAAAGAAAGCATAAAATCCTCCAGATCCACTGATGGCACACAGGGTGTCGGTTATTGTCGATCTTTAATTTGCAGGGGCTTTTTAACAGGGACAGATAGCAAGCCTATCACCCAACCTAGCAGCAGCTGGTATACAAGTCGGGGCCCTATTTTGCCAAGCAGAGATCAATCTACTGGACTACCCCAGGATAATAAAAATGAACATCAAACAAAAGAACACTGTTTGAAGTAGCCAAAAAAAAATTATTGTACAAAGGCATTTGGTACCTTTTCGTTATGGAAAAGTGACTTTTTTATTTGCATTGAAAGTCCACTAGCATTGCATCTAATTAATCTACAGAAGTACCGGTAATCCTATTAAATTTTCAAGTTGTCATTACAGGGAGGGAGGATGTGACAGTGTAAGTCAGACCATAAGCATTTCACTCCAAAGCTTGTGGTGAGTTTATTTCGTTTTATTTTCACGAGCCAGATGAAGCTGATTTACACTATTCTCGCAAGCAGTAAAGATATAACTAAGAACAATTTTTACCACCTTTTTTGGAATAATTTCTTCTTCTTTTTTTTATGAAACATAGATACAAAAGAAGATTTGAACAATCAAGCCAGGACTGAATGTAACAGAAGCAAATAGTTATTTGTAAATCCGTGACATTAGACAGAATTCTTAAATAAACATTTTAATAAAAATGATCGAACAGTCCGTAATATATGATTCCAGGGCACACGTGACCCCAACTGCCTAGAGGCAAGCACCCTACGGAATTGAGACGTTCCTCACTTAGAGCATGTTAGCAGAAAAGGTGGGCATGCTGCACCTTGTTAAGACCTGAACCAAGCAAGAAATTCAAATCGATTGGAGGTGCAATTGGATGATCGGAAGTGCAAATTGGGCCTGTTAACCCTCCACTGTCAGCTTTTTAGCAAAAATTTAGATATTCTTTTCCTTGTTAAAAACGTAATCCTTAGAAGAATTTAGATCTAAAGCCTATGGTTGAAGGCACAAATTGTGTCAGTTAACCCATACAGTCCAACTCTATCAACAATTCTTTTTAGCAGAAAGGTATACATGTCCCATCTTGTTTAAGCCAGAATTGCGCAAGGTATTTGAATTTTAGTGACTGAAGGGGGGAGAATAACACTAGGTTCAAACAGAGTTGAGTCATGAGTCGTTACCGAAACGAGCGAAGTCTTAGCGTCGAAATGACACAGTGCAAACAAAAACAATGAGTGCAAAAGGCAAAATTCTGCAGCCAAGTCATCACTGAGTAATCAAGTCATCACTGAGTGGAAAACTCCTGAGTCGACCCAAAACAATATGAGTTCCGATTCAAACCAAAAAGCAATTTAAGCCCAAATTGGACTCTGAATTAGGTTCTGATCTAGGTTCTGACTGTGTAAAAACCAGCTAAGACCTAATTTGATACAAAAATGAGCTAAGTTCGGATTCAGCACAAAAAGAGCTAAGTCCTAACACAGTTTAAACAAGCCAAGACTTTACAAAAGCCAAGGCTATGGCCTGACTTGGCGCAATAGCCATCTAAATCCTGACTCTGTGCAAACCAGCGAAGTATGAGGTGAGGAATACCTTGTTTTGAAGACAAATGAAATCCTGGATCGGTGCAAAGACTGGCAAAGTCCACATCGGGTTCAAAAAGTAGCTGATCCTCGACTAGTTGCAAAAACAAGTGAAATCCCGACTCGGTATAAAATCAGGAAGTCTAAGTTGCAACACTCATGTCGCAGGTTAGAGCTACTAATTTTGTGCCTTCAAATCAAACAGAAAACACGGTGAACAGACTCACACTTAAGGCGATTCGGTAAAATTCTAGTTAATTGACTTCTTGCTATCTCGGAAAGGGTTTAGGTTAGGAAAATGAAACTTTCAGGGATGGGTCTACAGGCTAAAGTATGTCTCGGGAATGTATTTTACTGTACCCACCTCCACTCCTTCTCCCTCTAAAGGGCCCCAAAATTTGCCTACATGACAGGTCTATACCTATTCAAATTTTGACAAAACAACATTTTACCTTAATTTTCAGTTACTAGTTGCTTTTTCTCTGCCTTTAGTTCTGAAAATGCAATTCCTTTTATTTGAGTAAAATTCTGAGCCATATCAATGTTTTTTTTCAAAATTTAGGAAATGTATTTGCATATCTTTAAGACCTTATAAAACTGAATTGAGCAAAGTTATGAAGCTGAAAACAATTTAGTTGTATTTCAATTAAGCAGAAGATCTATTTTGCAAGGTTTCACTTTTATAGCACACATATTTAAAAGGTCATCAAAGGTCAGGGCCCTTTAGAGGGAGAAGGAGTGGAAGTAGTTGTTTCAAAATACCTTCCCGGGACATACTTTAGTCTGTAGATTCATCCCTGAAAGTTTCATTTCCCTAACCTAAACGCTTTCTGAGATAGCAAGAAGTCAATTAACTAGAATTTTACCGTCGATTCATTTCAAGGCAGATATTCACGATTTTGAGTAACTTTAAGAAGAACTTAAATTTAATAAAAAGAAACATTTTTCCAACCGAAAGTAAGGAGGCAACATTAAAACATAAAACGACCAGAAATTATTAGGGGGCTGTCTATTTCTCAACCCTCGCTCTTTACACCAAAGTCTTAAAATTGCTTTAAAACCATTTCTCATACAAATCCAACGTGTGCTTGAGCAGTCTTTCTTAAGAATGTGAAAAAAAGTAAAACTTCCGCGTAAAGAGCAAGGGTTAAGGATGGGGCAGTGTCCCTCATATACGGAATGAAATCTTTTTGTTTTTAATGTTAATGTTGCTCCGTACTTTCAGTTAAAAAAGCTTGTTTTTTTATATGTAGTTTCTGGCCATTTTACGAATTATTCCACGAAATTTCCTTCCCTCTCACCCACCCCATGTAAATTTCTCCTGGAGCCCCCTCCCCCGGAAAACTTTATTCCCATTACAAATTCTAACCGTAAAAATTTCCCCGCCAAAAAGTTTCCGCATATCTACCAATAACAAATACTATATGCCAACAATGGTAATTGTGTAACTATGGGGGGTCATGTCATCTCCAAAAGCAGGGTTATTAGACCTACCAACTACGCAAAACCAATAGCTATGTCAAACATTTTATCGGATGTATTTGGGGAAGCAAATGGTCTGGGAGGTGGGCTAATTGCCTCCAATATTTTTAATCAATTATAAAAGCGAACTAGAATTTTGGATCCCCGTCCAAATGATTTCTCTCCTGGTTTTTTAAGACCAGCGGTTCAATACGATCACTCCTGAAAAACAAAAGAAAAAAAAATAAACACGCATCCGTGATCTTTCTATGGCAGAAAAATAAAAATTCCACATTTTTGTAGACAAGACCTTGAAACCTCTACAGTAGGGTTTTCTCATATGCTAATCTTACTTTTTGGAGGCTGCCCCCTTTCAAAAATCTGGCAAATTTTTCAGGCTCTTAGCTCTTGATGGGTAACATTAACCTTAATAAATATTATATAGCCTGTTCGGAATCAGCATAAAAGCTATTTTTTTATGTATCTACAGTTATCAAAATTCCGTTTTTCAAATTTTAGGCTAGGCCTACAATCGGGCCGAGTCACTCCTTACTTACAGTTCGTTACTAAAAACTCTTTGATAAAAAACGCATCAGACTATAAAAAGCAAAACAATGCTTACGCATTTGTGTGTGTGATTTGAGTTTCTAAAAAAAGACTTGTTTTTGGAGCTCATCTATTAGGCGAAATACACTCATCTTTTTAAGGAGTATAGGAACAAATAAGCTTAGCAACTGAAGAATAATAATAAAAAGGAAACCATGCCCATAATAAACTAAGTTGCTGGCAAGTTCTGTAACTCCCCGTGGCTTTCAAATGGGACCCCCTCCCAGCCGACACCCTAAATACACCACTGTCCGGCATCAACCTTAAATATATCTCGTTGTCTCCTGCTTACGCATTTGTAAAATAAAAACATTCTTTCCAGTAATAAGAAGCTCCGACCATATCACTTTCATCTTATTTAGCTTCTAATTGTCTTAGTAAAAAATGGGCAAAAAAGAACAGTTCTTGTCATAAACACAAAATCAGGATAGCAGTCACATCCTAAACCTGTTATTTGGTCCTAATTAAAATTCATTCAATAAAACTGAACGTTTGTAGCATTTCAAGTCAATGATATTGGTCATAGTCATCGCAGTTGGCGTTGATTTAATAGAGCAATGCGTCTCCGTTGTATTTTTATATCGGCCTCATCACACAGAATGGATTATTTCTGTATAACGCCGAGAGCCAAACAAGGGCGTTTCATTTCCCCTCTACTTCCTGTTCTTGTAATTTATTACATACTTCAGGATTGCAAGGGTTTTGGCATCCAAATCAATGGCAAGGCAAACAACTAGAAGATCTTGATTTCATCAATTACATCGATGGAGGCAAACAAGGGTACACTCCAGGACTTTGAACCGAATCGAGTTTTTGAACCGAAGACAAACTCGAAAAAAAACCACGGCAACAAGATATTCACCGCTAATAAAGCATATAATGGAATTTAGAAACCTTGGAACCAAAAAACGAGATCCAGTAAAAAGGAGGTCTAGTCAAGGATGAGACAAGCCAATGGAGATTTTAATCGACCAAAGCCAGTTTGGCGATTAAAAAAGTAATCTTCAAAAAAAACCTGACTGTTCAATAGTAATGTCCTCTCCACCCTACTATGCAGCTGTGAATGCTCGAGAAGAAAATAGCAGCAGGAAAAGAGAATCTTTGATTTCAAGAATAACTGTCGTCGTAGGACACTAAATATTATCTGTAGAGACCAAGTTACAAACCAAACAGTTCAGTCTTAGGATGTCATCCGCATGGTGGAAGATATACTTTCCAGAACGGTATTCAAGTAGAAGAGCCAGAAGAACAAAATATATGCTTCGTCAAACCTACCAGCGGGACACGAAACACATCTGCATGCTAGTCTAGTCCCAGTAAGAAGACCTATGGGTATCAGCAAATACAAAAAATGACTTGTGGCTGTTTTTAGATGTCCTGGGTACACCTGGCGGCAGAGGAGGAACTAAGGTCTACGGACATAGAACGAATGGTAACATACATCTGTGGATGGTTATAACGTATCTGCGATCATTCGATCGCAGATGTTTTTTAAAGGACCGAAACCGATCATGGGCAATCTTTTATCCTTTCAAAAATCTGGTAATGTTCAAAATTTCAAGATAGCCATACTAATAAAACTTCTCTCGGGACAACATGGCAAGGCCACCCTAAGAATCAAGGTACCCAAAATATACGAATAATGTGTAGAAAACAGAGGCTTATTAGAGTTAGATACAGTTTAATACAAAGGTGGGCATGTTGCATATTTTTGAAAGCACTGATTGAGGGGAAAAGGGGAGGTATTTCGAACTATGCCCCTTTAATTACCTCCCTCTCCACATTTTCAAAAACTAATCAAAAACGGGTATTATAAGTTTATTGAGCTCACTGATTACAAATAAGAGGCTAATTCTGTAACATAGGTGGCCAAAACCCAAATACTTAGAGGACACTTTTCACAAACAGTTGACAATCCTTAAAAAACAATGGATATTCCAAAACTTTTTGAAATCAAGAGTCATTCAAGAATTTCAATTGGCACCATTGAAGGTCCCTAAGTAGTGTCCTTGGAGTAATACTCAGCAAAACCTCTCTCTCCCTACCCCTCCCACTGTTCACATATGAAATTATAACAAAGTAATCTACGGTTCATATATGGACACATTGACCCTCCTTTGACTCGCTTATTATAAATCTGAGCTTGCTTGTTACACATTAAAATATAGACTTGCAAGATAGGCTATTATTTAAATACACGCTTACGAAATCTACTGTAAGTACTTTAATCTACGTATCATATATTCTAAATACTAATAGATTATAGTGTTCTATAGATATAATTATAGCATATTATATGTACATAATCTACATGGCCTACTTACTGAATATATACTTACAAAATAAAACATACTTATTAGTTTATGCATGGGATGCCTTGCCCTCTCTAACACTAGATTTTGTACACATAGACTAGTTTCACCTCTTTTGACTCATTATCAAACAGTTCGTGGTAACGAACTGTAGTAAGGAGCGACCCGGCTCAATAGTAAACGAAACTCTAAAAAACGGAAGTTCGATGCTAAAAGATATATCAAAAGAATCGGATTTTTATGCTGATTTTAAATATATAAGTTTCATCAAATTTAGTCTTTGTCATCAAGAGTTACGAGCCTGAGAAAATTTGCCTTATTTTGGAAAATAGGGGTTAACACCCCCTAAAAGTCATAGGATCTTAACGAAAATTACACCATCGTATTCAGCGTATCAGAGAACCGTATAGAAAAAATTTCAAGGTCCAATCTACAAAAATGTGGAATTTCGTATTTTTTGCCAGAAGACAAATCACGGGTGCGTGTTTTTGTTTTTTTTTTTTTTTTTGTTTTTTTTCCAGGGGTCATCGTATCGACCAAGTGGTCCAAGAGTGTTGCAAGAGGGCTCATTCTAACGGAAATGAAAAGTTCTAGTGCCCTTTTTAAGTGACCAAAAAAATTGGAGGGCACCTAGGCCCCCTCCCACGCTCATTTTTTTCCCAAAGTCAACGAATCAAAATTTTGAGATAGCCATTTTGTTCCGCATAGTCGAAAACCATAATAACTATGTCTTTGGGGATGACTTACCCCCCACAGTCCCTGGGGGAGGGGCTGCAAGATACAAACTTTGACCAATGTTTACATACAGTAATGGTTAATGGGAAGTGTACCGACGTTATCAGGGGGATTTTTTTGGTTTGGGTGTGGGGTTCAGGGGAGGGGGCTATATGGGAGGATCTTACCTTGGAGGAATATTTCATGGGGGAAGAGAAATTCAATGGAAAGGGCGCAGGACTTTCTAGCATTACTATAAAAAAAAACAATGGAAATATAAACATGAAAAAGTTTTTTCAACTGAAAGTAAGGAGAAGTATTAAAACTTAAAACGAACAGAGATTATTACGCATATGAGGGGTTCTAAAAATACTTTAGCATAAAGAGCGAGGTATTTAAGAGGAGATAAATTCTTCGCTCTTTATGCTAAAAAGTTTTTAAATAATTTCAACTATTTATTCTACGGCCTTTCTGATTCAGGGGTCATTCTTAAAGAATTGGGATAAAACAAGATTTAGTGTGAAGAGCGAGGTATTAACGAGGGGACCAACCCCCTCATACATATAATCAAAAATATAAGAATATAAAAGTTTGTTACGTAAGTTAATTCTTAAGTAACGTATTTTTTTTTACTAATAAAAACGTTCGTTAAAAATTAAAAGATCTAGTTGCCTTTTTAAGTAACCGAAAAATTGGAGGGCAACTAGGCCTCCTTCTCCACCCCTTATTTCTCAAAATCGTCTGATCAAAACTAAGAGAAAGCCATTTAGCCAAAAAAAGAATTAATATGCAAATTTCATTTTAATAATTTATGTACGGAGAGCCAAAATCAGACATGCATTAATTCAAAAACTTTCAGAAATTAAATGAAAAAAACAAGTTTTTTTAAATGGAAGTAAGGAGCGACATTAAAACTTAAAACGAACAGAAATTACTCCGTATATGAAAGGGGCTTTTCCTCCTCGACACCCCGCTCCTTGCGCTAAAGTTTGATTCTTTCTCGCAACTCTACTTTTTAAAACAATAAAAAACTTTAGCGTAAAGAGCGGGGTGTCGAGGAGGAAAAGCCCCTTTCATATACGGAGTAATTTCTGTTCGTTTTAAGTTTTAATGTCGCTCCTTACTTCCATTTAAAAAAACTTGTTTTTTTCATTTAATCTTTCAAAGATCATTCGGAAACGGACCTTAATGAATGAAAGCTTGAAACCCATAAAATCTTGGCACAATTGTCCTTAGTCAGAATGCGTAATGTAGATACTTCAGATGATGGACAAGCTACGCTTGTTAAAACCTGATTCATGCAACGATTTTCAGACTGACTGGTCGAAGAGCCCTTAAGTAGGATCCTTAGACCGAAGTCTGAATTCACATCCCTCTCTCCTATCCCATTGTTCCAGAATAGGCATTTCATAACGTTTTCAAATCATGGTCATTCAGGGTATCTTCCTTAATGATTAAATGCTAATCATTGCGAATTTCCAAGATTGCACTATGTCTATGACTGTCATATCGACACAAACAAATTTTATTTTTCACAAACGTTGTTTGATATCGACCAAAATTGATAAAAATGGTTTTTATGATTTTTTTCTGTATAAGTGTGACCCTGATATCTAATTCAAAAAAAATTATAAGCAGTTATTTCACTAAGGGAGGTCATGTCACACCTTGTCATACAAGGTAAGGCATCACATCAGGCCGTGAAAGGACTTTCCAATTTGATTTCACCATAATTTGCATAAAAGTATTTCTGTTGTTGTTGATTATAAATCTGTGGCTAATATTTCAATGTAGAAGTCCGATATCATTGCGCGGCTAGTCCTTTGAGTAATCCTATTCCAACTGATGCTACAGTTTAACTTTATTAATACTAAATGCCGCTTTGAATTTAACTTATAATGCAATCAATATATACAAACATTATGTATATCGACTAGAAAAGAGGTAAATTAAATTAAAGAAATAAATTTTTTCCATAAAAAGCAAAGACCGAGCCTAAAACTTAAAAAGAATAAACACAAACATTAACATTACAGAAAAATCAACAAAAAACCAAACTTGAGAAGAATAGATCCATATATAAAATGTCAACACTAAGACCAGAAGGAATAAATATGAATTAATAAGCGGAAACAAAAAACAATAAATTTCGAATAAAACTTCAAACAAACATAAGTTAAAGAAAGTGACGATAATCATTCACCTTTCAAACACTGCAAAAGGCTAGAGTGTCATTTCTACCTTATTGAAAACAAAGAACATCCTTTACACTGTTTATCTCCATTTTTCAATTTTATTATTAACAAATTAAATACTATCTATGCTTCTATCTTTTTTGTCACAAAAATAAACATTGCAATAATGACAAAGAAGTTTTAAAAACCCACAGACTTGTATGAATTCCAAAACTATACATTTTTTTCAGATTTAGGGCTACCAACCAAAATAATTTAGTATATAAAGATTTTCCTCATGCCCCCCCCCCCTCTTCAAAGATAATCACTGGTGCAAATCATTTATAATTGGTGATCCTGAAATTATTTCTAGTGATTTTAATCCAGAATCTGCAAAGAAATTTGATCATTGTACCAATTAAACTTTTTTTTTAAAATATCGAAAACCTGAAAAAAAAATGCATGAAAACTCATGACTTCGAGCAGTATAAGAAAACTTGTCAGCTAAACATATAAGTTAAAAAATAGAGGGCGAACTTTGTTTGAAGAAAATTGAAAATTTGGTGACACCCTGAAATACTGGGTTTTTTTTAAGCGTTGTAACTAAATGATATTACGATTTTACCTCTACATCAAATTTCCATAAATAATAAGCTTTTCTAGGCAAATTAAGGGTTTAATTAAGGAAAGCACTTCAATATGAATTTAGATTAATGAGCAACATAGTGCCTCACTTAGTACAATTCGCGTACAAATTAAAGGTGTCCAATGCTTGTTTGTTTGTTTTTTTTTGTTGATTTTTCTGCAATGTTAAGTTTATGATTTCTATTTTAACTTATAATATAAGGGTATGTTTTACAAACATGTTTCTTTGTGGTAATGAATTTCATGATTACAAACTAGAGAGGCTGAATATATAATAATGTCAACAGCGCCCTCATCACATTCAGAATCTTCTTTTTGTGTCAAGGCTTCAAGGGCTGGTCCGAAGTTCCATGTGAGGTTCAAAGTATTGTTGACCTTACTACTTTCAAAAATAATCTAAAAATGATACGTCATGCCAATTATGGCTGTTAGTTGCCCTCCAGATCTTTTGAGTATTTTTCTGTCTGGAAGTTTTCCAGAGGGATGAAGTTCTACTGGAGAACACATTAACGTATAAGGTGGTATACGTGTGATAATTAGCCTTTAAAAGCTGATGAAACTCGCTCCCTAGGAGCATTCGATTATCGTTGCATTAGGCATATTCTATTTTTCATATTTTTGTCTCTCATATCAAACGCTGAAATTCGAAGGTGCTGTGCACAGCGCCTTTTTAATCATAGAAAAAAATGACTGAAATTCCTTGGACATGAGCTAAGACAATCAACCAGAATCACATCATAAGAATTTCTTACCCGCAACACCTGTCTACCTAGGAAATAGAGACTAGATGACCAGAAACAGAATCTCTGGCAGACATTCAAGAAAGACCTGGGCATTGTGGTGACTTTCATTTCCTTGGGATCAGGATTGGCAAAAGATTGCAGATAGGCTGCCACTGACATATCCTATTGGAGAACGTCAATCATCCCTTGGTCCATCGGCGGCGCATAGGATAGATCTTCGCCTGGTTCGGCCAATAGTAAGCAAATACAGTGTGGTTTGCTAGCAGCTGGTTTCGTATTAAATCAAGCACTGTTGTGTTGTATCCCCCTTTATATGAATCATTTTGATGGACTTTGTCTTAAGGAGCACAGGAAAGGAAATGGAAGAACAAAGAATCAAAGGGGGGAGACAAACATTTCTGGATTTGATTATGCTGATGATTTAAGCATCCTATATGAGAGTGTAAGCAAAATGAATGAACTGTCAGAGGTTTTGAGAGTTCAGGGAGCTACAACAGATTCGAAAACTGATTTTAAGAAGACTAAGTCGCTAAGGCTGGGAAAAAGCGAAGATGAAAAGGTGACGCTGGGAAACGAAAAGATTGATCAAGTGGATAGCTTGATTTACTTTGGTAGTATTGTTAGTGAAGGCGGTGGGAGCAGTGAAGGTGTCAAAAGTAGAATAGCCAAGGGCTCAGGGTGTTTTTTTTCACAGCTGAAAAAAGTTTGAAAGGACAGGAAGATAAGTCTGCGAACCAAGATTAGAATATTGGAAGCTATGGTGATGACAGTGGTCAAATATAGTTCTGAAGCATGGGCACTCCAAAAAACGGATGAAGATTTGCTATATGTTTTCCAGAGAAACTGCCTACGGATTGTTTTGGATAACCGGCTCACTTGCAGTGTTTCAAACAGTAGGCCGTAAGAGAAGTGTGGTTCAATCCCACTTTCTAGGGCTATAGTGAGAGAAAGGTTGAGATGGCAAGGGCATGTTCTGTGGATGACAGATTGCCAAAAATTGTTCTTTCCGGTCAATCATCTAGGGCTAAACGGGAAGCAGGTCGCACTCAATTGGGGTGAGAGGATGTTGTAAAGAAATATTTAAGGGAAATGGGAACTTACTACGAGGGTATAAAAAGGAATGCTTTTAATAGATTAGGATGGAAGAGGCGCGTGCGTAGCTGTGTTTGCTTCAGGCGGCTTGGTGATGTGGTGAGTTGTTAGTAGTAGTAGTAAACACATTGTCCTAAGAGCTTAATGGGTACTTCTTATACATTTTATTCCTCTTTTTTTCGAAATAACTGAACTTATTTCAATTTAATTCATGCCTACATTCATTGCCACTTCTGGAAGTTGTGTTGAACATTTCTAGTCTATGGTGCCTACTTCATTATGACATTCATAAGCATAAGGCATTTGTGTATATTGGTTGAGCAGGAAGGGGAGAGGGCTTTTTTAACGGAAAAATAGTAAAAGATTTTCAACAAGGAAAATAGTATAATACCTAAAAAGTGAAACTTTAGGAGAAGATTTCTTTTATTCTCCTGTGGTCCTTTTCCAAAATCTTAGGGGAATAATACCCTCTCATTCCTGAATACAGGCACGGAGTCAAATTTCATAATAATCTACTTTCAAAGGTGTTAAACACTGTTTACATTATGGCAGGTCACAATGATGAAAGACCCATGCCGTCTTTGCTATTATAGGAGGATTTGTATTTTTAGGGGAATAATACCCTCCCCTTACTGAATGCAAGCATGGACAAACATTTCATAATTACCAACTTTCAAAGGTGTTAAACATTGTTTACCTTATGGAAGGCCACAATGATAAAATACTCTTACTCTTACCCTTAAGAGAAATTAGATTCGAATCCAGAAGTGACTGGCTTCATCCTTCTTGTTGTGTAGTTGAAAAAGATGTGCTGTGGAATATGAGTTTTCACCAAATCAATCAAGGAGGGTTGCAGTGGCCTTAATAATGGACAGTCTCATAGATTTATATGAATAGTTACCAGATGATACAGAAAAAGCATTGCAATATGCTTTAGTATTTTGGTCCCATATCTTCAGCGCCTTTCCTATCCGCAGAGACTTTCTAGGCTTCAAATCTTGTCGTTGAAGTTTCGTAGACGTTGCAGTGACCTTGTAAATGTGTTTTGTATAATTAAAGGAGTGGATGATGTTGATTTAAATTTAGCCATTATCACTCTATTTGTCAGCATGATTATAAATTATATCCCCCAAAACCACTGAAAAATTGGTCAATTATCTTTTGTTAGTAGAGTTGCTGGACCATGGAATGGTTTGCCTTTGGAGGTTGTCGAGGCAGAGAGTGTTCAAATTTTTAAGAGTGCATTAGTAAATACGACTTTTTATTTAGACGCTTTTGTTGTGTAGTTTCGTGTTATTTAGAAGTTTTTGCTGTTTAGTTTGTCGTTGCCAATTTAATTTAGATTAGTATTATGATTTTGTGTTTTTGCAACAAGCATTGATGCTTACCGCTATTCGTAATAATAAATAAATAAAAATATGCAAGCAGGTAAACAGCAGCCAGGTATCTAACAATAAGGGTGGTAATCCACAGTTTTAATAGAGAAGCAAGCCTAAATAACTGGTTTGTCTTCTTGAAACAATTTCGGAAACCTTTGTTGAAGGCATAGAAGAAAAGTGCAAGGAGCACACCAAAACAAATGATGTCTATACTCTAGAATAGCATGTCTATGGGCCGACCATATTTTTCAACCCACTCAGAAAATAATAGATTGAAATAACAAACAAATGTTATATTAGCCCAATTTATGGTTACTGAACTAATAGCATCAATAGCTACTCAATTCTGTTCGGGGCTAGGGAACTAGGGCTTTGATGAACACATCCTAATTATAAAGGAATGCCATCTATATTACCTGTAGCCTAAACCACACAAACTTTGCCATGGTTAACAATACGATCAGACACTGGTTTAAAACTATAGGAACTCCATAAACCAAAATACAATAAATTACCTGTCCAGAACTCCCAAAACAACTTTCCACCATTGCAATTCTTCTGGCATTTGCTTCACTGTTAACTGGAATAAAAAAGAGGTCATCTTTGTTACTGAAATCTCACAAGAGAAAGCTAATAGCTAAATAATAAATGGTGAACTAACAACTGTGTACTACTATTGGAGCAAAAGAGTTTGATCCCACATCCTTCAGACTGAGGATTAACATCTTATCTCTGCTGATTTGCCACAACAATGAATAGTTGCAGTTCTAATGCATAGTTGCTTCATTGTAACTAATAGATGAAAAATAATGTGGCAAATTCAATCTGGAAAGGGAAATAAATGTTTCCTATTTGAGCTCCTGTTAGAACCCAAAGTCTTAACCCATAAAAACTCCAAGTTTACAAAATTCCAGGATCTTCTACTTAAAAAGGTGCACTAAATTCAAAAACTTGACGAAATATAAAAAAACTTGGTTTCTTTAGTCTAGATGCAAGATGCATGTAGATGTTCTAATTGTTCAACCATTTAGTCGTTTCTGATAAATTTGGGCCAGGAGAACTTGAGCTCCTGCAGGTCATGGGTACCAGCAGGGGTAATCCCCTGGGAAGCAAAAGTACATTGTTGCTCTACTGAGAATAACCTTTACACATTAATTACTTCAGTGCCTAGTTTATCTAATTATGGTGATATCCTTTGACTGAGCATCAGGCCAAAAGTACTCCTTACCCTTTTAATAATTTTACAATTCTCCAATCTTATCAAATAATGGTTTGGCCCTATACTTGATGAATGACTAGTTATTCAATATTTTTTGTGTTAATGCATTCTTAGGCCAATTTTATATAAACTTTTGTTTTAAATCAGTTACTGCTTTTTGATGTAAAATAATTCTCCCTTTTGTCAATTTATTGGCCCCTTTTTGTGTGTTTGTGTTTTGTTGGGGGGTTTTTTCACACTGAAATGCGAATTAGGCTTATCTTTGCTTGTGATAGGCAATCTTTTGAAATTTTATCAGAATATAGATTTTAAAAGGGCTGAGGTGCTGACAGCTACATCATTTATTTAAGGGGGCAGAAGGATGCAGTAATATTGCTTCAACTACACTTGAGTTGGCCAAGCAGACAAAATCCTGCTACAGCACTTTGTCTTGTCCAACTGAGGTGAATCTTCAGCAAAGGCTATGGTTGAGGATGGGATCAAATGGGGAGGTAAAACACTCCAAGACTTGATTATGCAGATGATTCGAATTTCCTAGATAAAAATTTTAGCAAAATGAATAAATTATTGGAGGTTAATGAAGGTGAAGATGAGATGTTGGGTAACAACAAGATCAATCAGTCCCTTACCTTGGTGGCAATATCAATGATGATAGAAGATACAGTTATTATTTTTTGTTGCTTTTTTGCCATCCCCTGTAGCAAAACAGAAAGCAGGTTATCTTCAAATGGGGTGGGAAGAGATCATGATGAAAGATTTAAAGCACACCAAAGCTTGGAGGAAGGAGGAAAGCAACTTTGTTGGCATCAGGCGGCTTGGTGCTGGGGTGAGCTGTTCACAGTAATAATTGTTGAATAGTTTACATTTTACAACAGAATTAGAGAAAACAAAACTTACCTTCTATAAATATTTTTTACAGTGAAATTGACTGATATATTATATTTCAGAAAAATTAAAAAAAAACACGTCACAAAAATAACATCTAATAGCCATATCAACCTCCACAAGTAGAAATAGTTGTAATTGGCTCATTAATTGATTAAGATTTTACAGCATGTTCAACAAATACCAAAATTAGGAAATGCTAGATATAGGCTAAGATATATTTCAGTGGTATAAACTGAGCACAGCAGTTCACCTATTCTTCCTCCCAAGGACACTGATGTGTAGCACAGAATAAGACCAAGAAGACAAATACACCAATACTTCACTTTGAGTCAGGGTTACACTCCAGAAAAAAATACAACACAAATTGAAACAACAGAAAGATAAAAATCCCCCAGTATGTGACAAACAAAGACCAGCCAATAAAATCCCTCACACGGTGTGACATAAAGCAGCATGTAATCTACAATGTATGAACTAATTCTCCCTTTCGCTCCTCATTGAATTTTAGCAAAACTGGCATCCAAACTACATTTTTAACAGGGATGAGTCACCCTTTTAACTGTGCAGCTAATTGAATTGCATGCAAGAAAAAGGGAAAACCATAATTATTAGTTAAAATAGAGAACCAAAGAAAATCAAACAAGTAAAGGTAAAGATGAAGTTAAGTTTATAAGAATTTGACTTCAAATGAAAGGACTACAAAAAAATAATAAATAAAGACTCAAATCCAAAAGTTCAAGGAAAATATTTTGATCATTATACCTTTGTTAAATCTTTTTTTTTTTCAAGAACTTGGAAAATGTGTCTTTACAATGGAAAAAAAAAAACTCAAAATAGTTAAAAATATTACTCATATCATTGCCAGATTGGGAAATTTTGTTGTGTCATTCCTCCTCTAAGCAATATACAATAAGAGCACGATTCTTACCTTGTTCATATATAAAAATAAACTTATTCTATTTATTAGTATGGCATCATTACTTTCAGTTTAATTGACCATATCCCCCCTTAATAAATCAATATAGCCCTATGTTAAACACCAAGTTTATCAATTTTGCTGGTTTGCATTCTTTTCTTTGCTTATTTCATAGCAGAAACAATTTGTCCATAATGCCATCAGAAAATAATAAGAAACAAGAGCTAAGAGCTCATATGGTACTTGTGACAAGGCAGGAAGAGCCAAGAGCTCATATGGTATGAGCTCTAGCAAAATTATAAGAATAAATAGATTGATTGAAAAGGAAAATCAGTGGGTTAATGCTGGTCAGGATTTAAAATACAAGCTATGAGTCATGAGGGATATGAGTCATGCTACAAGTCATGATCCCCCACTCATAAGTTATAAATACCTTGTTTTTCGAAATTTCCCTCTTCCTTCAGCCCCCTAGAAGGTTGAATCAGGGAAAACGACTTTATCAAGTCAATTTGTCCAACTCCCTGACACACCTACCAAATTTCATTGTCCTAGCATGTCCAGAAGTACCAAACTTGCCAAAGCACTGGATCCCACCCCCTAACTCCCCCAAAGAGAGCAAAACCAGTACAGTTACGTCAATCACATATCTGTGACATTTGCTTATTCTACCCACCAAGTTTAATCCCAATTCCACCATTCTAAGTATTTTCCAAGATTTCTGATTTCCCCCTCCAACCCCCCCTAATGTCAACAGATCTAGTCAGGATTTGAAATAAGAGCTCTGATACATGAGTTCCTTCTAAATATCAAATTTCATTAAGATCTGGTCACCCATTTTTAAGTTAAAAATACCTCAATTTTTCAAATTAACACCCCTCAGCTCCTCCAAAGAGAATGGATCCATTCCAATTATGTCAATCATGTATCTAGAACTTGTGCTTATTCTTCCCATTGAGTTTCATCCTGATCTCTCCACTCTCAGCGTTTTCCAAGATTTTTTGTTTCCCTACTCCAGCCCCCTATGTCCCTGGATCCAATTCGAGTTTAAAATGGGGCATCTGAGACATAAGATTCTTCTATATATAAAGTTTCATTAAGATCCTATCGCCTATTCATATGATAAAGATACCCCAATTTTCATGTTTTCAAAGAATACTGGTTTCCCCCCTCCAACTGCCCCCAATATAACAGAATCTGGTTGGAATTTAAAATAAGAGCTCCAAAACACAAGATCCTTCTTAATATCAAATTTCATTAAGATCAGGTCACCCATTTGTAAGTTACAAATACCTCATTTTTTTTATTTTTCTGAATTATCCCCCCCCCCCTCAAACTCCACCAAAGAGAGCAGATCCAGTTTGGTTATGTCAGTCATGTATCTTGGACTTGTTTTTATTCTTCCTACCAAGTTTCATCCTGATCACTCTGCTTTAAGTATTTTCCAAGATTTCTGCCCCCCCCCCAAGTGATTCTTGATCCAGTTGGGATTTAAAATAAGAGATCTGAGCTATAAGGTCCTTCTAAATATGAAGTTTCATCAAGATCCAATCACTCCTTCACTAGTTAAAAATACATTATTATGCTCACATTGCATCATGCTGTACTAAAAAAGGGGTGGTTCAAAAACTCATCTTTGTTCTTCTGGAATCCCAAAGAAAAGTTGTCTTTCCCAAAAAGAGATCTTTTACCCAACTAGGGAGCCCATGTTTTTATAATGTTTCCTCTAGAAGTAGTCAGCCATTAAATAATTACCCATTATTCTGAACTTGATGTTCAAAGAACAGTAAATATCTTACTGTGCATAGCCTAATTATTGACATACAAATAAAGTGTACATACCACTTGATACCTTTTTTAAACTCTTTCCAAATATAAGATTTAATTTCTGATGCAAATGAGAGGTAGCTTTAAAATTTACCCACCTCCTTAATTTGCAAGTATATACCCTAAACTGGTATATGTAAGGGTGGGAATAAAATTAATTTGGGTAAAATTCTAGTTAATTGACTTCCTGCTATCTCAGAAAGGGTTTAGGTTAGGAAAATGAAACTTTCAGGGATGGGTCTACAGGCTAAAGTATGTCCTGGGAAGGTATTTTAAAGTACCCACCTCTATTCCTTCTCCCTCTAGAGGGCTCTAAAATTTGCCTACATGACAGGTCTACACCTATTGAAATTTTGACAAAACAATATTTTACCTTAATTTTCTGTTACTAGTTGCTTTTTCTCTGCCTTTAGTTCAGAAAATGCAATTCCTGTTATTTGAGTAGATTTTTGAGCCATATCAATATTTTTTTTCAAAATTTAGGAAATGTATTTGCATATCTTTAAAACCTTATAAAATGGAACTGAGCAAAGTTATGAAGCTGAAAACAATTTTGGGTAAGATCCTAGTTAGTTGACTTCTTGCTATCTCAGAAAGGGTTTAGGTTAGAAAAATGAAACTTTCTGGCATGGGTCTACAGACTAAAGTATGTCCTGAGAAGGTATTTTGAAGCAACTACTTCTACTCCTTCTCCCTCTAGAGGGCCCTGACTGATGACCTTTAACAATATGTGTTTTATAAAAGTGAAACCTTGCAAAATAGATCTTCTGCTTAATTGAAGTACAAAAAAATTGTTTTCAGCTTCATAACTTTGCTCAATTCCATTTTATAAGGTTTTAAAGATATACAAATACATTTTCTAAATTTTGAAAAAAAAAACATTGATATGGCTCAAAATTCTACTCAAATACCAGGAATTGTATTTTCAGAACTAAAGGCAGAGAAAAAGTCACTAGTAACTGAAAATTAAGGTAAAATGTTATTTTGTCAAAATTTCAATAGGTATAGACCTGTCATGTAGGCAAATTTCAGGGCCCTCTAGAGGGAGAAAAAGCGGAAATGGGTACTTCAAAGTACCTTTCTGGGACATACTTTAGCTGGTAGACCCATCCCTGAAAGTTTCATTTTTCTTAACCTAAACCTTTTCTGAGATAGCAAGAAGTCAATTAACTAGAATTTTACCCAATTTTGTTGTACTTTAATTAAGCAGAAGATCTATTTTGCAAGGTTTTGCTTTTATAACACACACATTTTTAAAGGTCATCAAAGGTCTGGGCTCTTTAGAGGGAGAAGGGGTGGAGGTAGTTGCTTCAAAATACCTTCCCAGGACATACTTTAGTCTGTGGATTTATCCCTGAAAGTTTCATTTTCCTAACCTAAACCCTTTCTAAGATATCAAGAAGTCAATTAACTAGAATTTTACCTTAATTTGTAGCAAAAGGGTTTTTTATATTAGGAAAGTGCATAAAAATGCATCAATTGGTTTGTTCACTTTATTTGTAAGTCAATAAAATGAACAGCAAAATATTTACACAAAGAAGGTACTTAGACCCACGCTTGCTTAGGTAGGTTATTTCCCAGCATGGGCTAGCCTACCAGCCTAGCCTTGAAAGTTTTTAAACCCATAGTTCTTTATAGAAGAAAAGAGACTAAATTATGTTTTTCAAGCTGCCTGACATGTCTTATGCCAATATCCATGGTTCAGAGGTTATAAGAAAGTATTAAACCTACCTAGTCTGTCAACCATTTTGAACCACTGGAACTAGCCAAGCCAATCTACTTAATCCTTTAATAGGCAAGTTAAAATCTCTATGTTGCACTTCACTGATAATAAATATTAATCTTCAACAATTGCATTATCAATCCCAAACTTCCTAGGCTAGATCATGTGAACAACATTTTGAACAGATTTAGTAAACAAACTTCAGCTATTTCTTCTTCAATGAGGCGAAAAGACGCCAAATTGAATTTTCTTTTACCTGACCGCGACGCCATGCCGATTTATCAAGGGCATGTCGCCAATGAAAGACACGCCGGCATAGAGGAAAATTTCGGTGGCGTGCCGTCAATACCATTGGTTTGGCAGTAGGGCGCAGGTTTGTCAATGTTTATCCTTACGTATTTTGATTTATTTGTGGATTTAGGTGTGCTAAGTAGGCTAAATCTATTTGTAAGAGTTTATCGATATTGATTTCTAACCAGGAAACAGGAATAAGAGTTTATAGATAGAGCAGCACACAGTGGCGTATTTAAGGGGAACGGAAGCTTGGACCTTCAACAAATTTCATAAGATTTTATTAAAGAGCTTATATTCTCACTTTCAGCAGTGTTCTTGTTTTCTTGCAGCTTAGTTTGATAATTAATTTGAATTGGCTGACAGAAAAAAAAATCTCCCAAAGATCTTATTATGCTTTTAAACATCTACTAAATTATTCAATTTAAAAATCAATCTAAAATCAGGAGCCTTAATTTGTCATTCGCTCAGTAATTCCATCCATTTGCTCCAGTTTCCATCATATTTTATTGCAATTTTTTTAATCTTGGAATCAGAATGAAAGATATCCGTTTTGTTTTTTACGTAACTCTGTGTTAAGCATGGTCACTGTTCGGTTTTTTTTTTAAAATAAAGGGCTTGAACATAACAGACAGGAAACAAAACAGGTCAATTAATTTACGCTCTGAAGGAAGGTTTAAATTGGAATGTTATGGTCTAAATTGCTTCTTTGGAGAAAGATGGATAAAGCAAGGTTTTCAATCGTGGTCTTAGCTGTAGCTGGAACCTAGGAAAGGATGAAACACGGCCCATAGTAACATAAAATAATTTGAAACCTCCATAAAAAGGTATCAGATTAAAGCAATATGTGCACCATTGAAATTACTTTTGCCCTTAAACCTTAGACAGGCACCTTACTGCTCCTTGAATCGAACAACAGGGAAAATCCTTGGGCTTGAACAACAAGGAAAATCACTTTTTTGCATTGAAACCACCATCAATGTATTATGATCAAACAAATTCTTATACGTTGGTCGAGAAATTAATATTTAAAGAGGTTATATGACCTGGATACATATTACTGTGGTAAGCTAACAAACAAGATATGACAAACAAGATAACAGTACAAATTAAAGACGCTACCATCCTTTTTTTTAGAAGTAATATTTCCGAATCCAAAGCCTACGATTTGAAAATGTGTTTTTTCAAAATACCACCATAGATTTTATTACTGTTTATTCCCTTTTTTTAAAGTTTTGGACGTTGATCTGATAATAATTAAAATTATCACCATATCATATTTAACTTGAAATCAAGTTTGTTATTACGATTTGAAAAAAGTGAATATATTTATGCATGTTTTACAGAATTTGACAGTCTTTGAGAGCTATCAGAATGAGGCAAATAAAAAATTATGTATATTTTCACTTTAATTAGGGAAAAGAAAATAGTCAAACCTTTCAAGAGAGTGATTGACGATTGGTTTTGGGTAATTTCTTCTACTTATTAAAAGTAAACTGTCTAATTTTTAATCAAAATATTAATGAAATGTTAGTTGAGCAAAAAGTTAGAACCTTTTTTTATATTTTTCATTTATGAATAACTTTAATTCTTACTTTAAAATTTTAAGCCTTATATATCAATTTTGGAATTTGAGCCTTGATTTATATTTTTGAATCTTACAATTAATTTAAAATTTTTCATCTCAAATTTTGAGACTTTTAAATTGAAATCTAATTTAGAATTTTTTAAAGCCATTATACCTTTAACAGAACTTAAAGGATTTGGCCTGCTGTCAAAGTAATGAAAACCATTTTTGTAAAGTAGTAGGCCTAAGAGCCTGCAAAAATTTATAGATGAAGTAATATCGTTGCTGGTGTGTCTTTTTTGTTTTATTTTCCATAGCAATTAGGGTTATCGAAGGCCTTAAACTAATTTTTCATTTTTTTTCCGGGAATTTGGCAATGATACGAATAAATTGCTAACCATCTGATATGAGTCTTACCTACGATATAATAAGCCATGATCCGTTTTATCGCTTTTTAATGACAACCAATTTTGAACAAATATGCGGAACTTTTTGAGAAAAAGACAAATAAAGACTGGTCTTTTGAATGAGTCGATCTGAAAATGAATTCCTAATTAAATGACTGAAGATAACTAAAGGATTAGTTCCTTTTTGTTCCCATTTCGTTGCCATCACCAAATATTAGAGAAGCGCAAATAATGACAAAATATTTTTGATTTCATGAAAACAACCTGTTTAGGACAACCAATTTGTTCTTATCCACTTTAAACTAATTTAAAAGTTGTTATCTTTTGGACCTAATTTGTTGAGAAACCAAATAAAATCTTATTTGAAATAGAATTATACCGAATTTTCAAATTTTTCATGTATCCTCGTCATCAATAGTAATAGAATTAGGATCTCTTCGATGTTCCCATCGGTGGATTTCCATAATACACAAGAATGATAAAAAAAAAGGTAAATTTGCAAATTATACACACAAATGTCATATTGTCACTACGAAACAGCGTACACGGAAGCCCAGAATTTGATTATGAGTCAGTGAGCCATGTACACCAGTTAGTAAAGCGGGCCGTGTCAGAAAAAAAAAACACCTTTTACAGTTTTGAGAGATTCAAATTTGTCCTTAGCTTGATTGTAACTGTTCTCTGAAATTTTTTTAGTATGAGTAAATGAAAAACTATGAGGATTAGCTTTCAAAATCTTTAAATAGAATGAGAATTTTATTGAACCCCCTTTTGATTTTGGGAAATTTTGTAGTTCAAATGGCACAAACAAAATTTTTCCATTTTGTTTCTGCTTCTCAAGGTCTAGTTCCGATCAGAAGCTTTTCTACTAGCGAACTCTAATTATCTTGAACCTTATACAAAATTTCGGAATAGATGGTAGTCAGATTAGTATTTTTGGAATTCTAATAAAAACGTTCGGTCTTGTGAGCTATCTTTGTAGAGTGTAAGCACATTATGGCCCTTTGTGGTCCTAAATTATCATTGTTTGGGTTGATAGTTAGTGTTTGGGGGATTATTCAACTGGTAAGTATAGATTTCCTTCTCAGTAGCTAAAAAGGGTGCTATTGATTATGTTAGTTCCTAGGGGAAGATATCCAGTAGGCTAGTTGGACAGCTGATCACTACTTTGACAGTTAAATTATTGTAAAACCTCTATCCAAACATATAGACTGTGGGTTAATTTGCTCTCGGATTTATCAAAATCTTTCAAAAAAGTATGTAATTAGCTTCAATAGGCTATTTTAACCACATAGGATGCAATAGGCCAACTCACAATTTTTAAACATGTCTACAGACATCAATGAGCCTAATATTGGACATTCATTTGGTAAAGCTCTTGATTAGAGACTATTGAGAAGAAAACATGCTAATAAAACAATTCCTAAGGCCTACATCATAATTACCTTAAATTGCAGCTTGGAGCAATTTAAGGATTATTTATCCTTGTGATGCTCCGTGAGAAAAAAGAATTTGTTTGGTGTTGATTGTGGCTGTTAGATTAGACTCTTGTGGAGGACTCTACAGCTTCCTAATTGTAAAGGAACTCCTGGCATAGCCATCCCCTATCAAGGTGGAACTTGAACATGTCAGTTGAAGTAGCAGAAACTGTTCCTTTGGAGAGATGGTTCCACATATTGATGATTCTTTGGCTTATGAAGTGGCTTCTATGTCTACTTGTGGAACACTGCATAGAGAGCTTCAAAGAATGTCCTCTAGTACCAGAATGCAAGGGCTGTGCAAAGAGACCAGGAAGGGTATTTTTAGAGAGGATTGAATTGGTTAAAATAATGTCACCCCTTTTCCGTCAGTATGTCAGTGTTGGCAGCTTCAAACAATGTAGTCTTTCTTCATATAGAAATTTATTCATGTTGATAACCATCCTGGTGGCACAGTGCTGGACATCCTCAAGCAACTTCTTATCTTTTTTGAAGAAAGGGGCTGCTAATGACATTCCAACCTCCAGGCAGGACGTACAAGCACCTTATATAACTTCATAAGAACGCTAGGGTGTTGGCTGGAGATGGTTCTTTTTATGATGTCAAGGGTTTTATTTGCAGAAGATGAAACAGACTTAGCATGGCTGCTAAACTTTAATTGGTGATCTACAATAACCCCAAGATCTCTTTCATTGGAAACAGCAGAAAGGAAGTTGTCTTGAAGGAAATACTTATGATGCTTGTTATGTTTGCCAAAATGGATTACATGGCATTTGTCAATATTGGAAGTCAGAAGTCACATGTCAGCCCATCTTCCTAGACTATCAAGATCTGTTTGAATTGATTGCTGGTCAGAGGGAGTAGCCACTTTTCCAACTAGTTTTGAGTCATCAGCATAAAGGGTAATAAGATTTGAAAGAAGGGTGGGTAGTTTGTTAACATAGAAGTTGAAAACTGTTGGCCCAAGAATAGTGCCCTGGGGCACGCTACTTAATACAGTTGTGGGAGGAGAGAAATGAGGAGTTACTTGGAAATCAAAAACTCTGACACTGTGATCTTTCAGAAAGGAAGCCCATAATCAACTGTACAACACCTTCGTTGACACTTGCAGCCCTCAATTTGATTATGAGGAATTCATGACAAACTTTTTCAAATGCTTTGGACAGATTGAGAAGAATCATGTTGACAGGTAAACCCTTATCAAGCAGTGTAGTCACTAATTCATATGTTTAGATAAGGTTAGTGTCCACAGATCTACCAGATCTGAATCCATGTTGTGATGTGGAAAGGATATTATTGACCTCAAGATGTTCAATTAGAGCTTTATTAACAAATCTCTCAAGCACCTTAACAACTGCAGAGGTGATGCCTATAGGACAGTAATTTTCTGATGAGTCTCTTTGTCCCTTTTTATGGATTGGGGTTATATAAGATGTTTTCCAATCATGTGGTAGTTCCCCATTTTGAAGAGATAGCCAGAACAGCATGCACAGGGGGTAGCTGAGAGTTTTTTGACACTCCCTAAGAAGACATGGATGAACACTGTCTGGTCCCTTTGACTTATTTACGTCAAGCTTCTCAAGGCTATTGAAAACCATTACTTCACTTACTGACAAATCAGGCATAGGGAAAAGCACTTCATACAATGGAGGATCTGGTGAGGAGGTACCTGAATTTTGGGTAAAGGCAGAAGCAAATTGTGCATTTAGAATATCAGCCTTATCTATTGGAGATAAGTGTAGTACACTGTGGTCAACAAGGTCAGGAATAGTATGATGATTTGGGTTTTTAGAAGAGACATGTCTCCAAAAAGATTTTGGGTTCAACTTGATCTCAGAAGCTAATTTTTCCTTGTAGGCAGATTTCAGTTTTTTTTACAAAATCTGTTACACGATTCCATACTGCCTTATAAAATGACATGGTCTCCTGGTTCCTCTTCTTCATATACTGTTTCCAAGCTCTAGATTTCTGGTTAATCAGCTTCTTAACTTCCTTAGTGAGGAAGGGAAGTGTTTTGGGCTGTTTCCTAAAAATAACCCTGGAATGTTTCTTTTCAAGAGCAAGAAGAGTTTTTTTTAAATTTAACCACAACTCATTGATGTCACTGGTTATAAGCATTGACCAGTTTGCAGATGAAAGTTCCCGCTGTATTGCCTCATAGTCGGTGAAAGTCTGAGGACAAAATTTAGGTTGAGGATGACTATTTAGGGACAACACAGACAGAATAACTAGGTGGTCACTACTAGCAATTGGCTGTAAATAATCATTAGGAATGAGGGAATCAGTATCACGCAAAATGACAAGGTCTAACAGCAAGGGATTCTGATCAGCTCTATAGCATGTAGGCTTATCAATAGTCTGATGAAGAAAATTATTTGATAGGCAAGATAAAAAAGGTGAATCTCTACTATTAGATGAAAAATATCCAGTTCCTTCAACCTACTCAATTGCAGGAAAATTAAAATCTCCAGTGATTATTAACTCAAATGAGCTAGGAAGGGATATTGAAGATGTCATTTCATCAATGATAGTTTTGAGGGCCAGGTGGTCAAATTAGGGAAAACAGCTTTTTCAAGTCAATTTATGCAGGTCTTTGACATGCCTACCAATTTTCATTGTCCTAGCATGTCCAGAAGCACCAAACTTGCCAAAGGACTGGACCCCCCTAACTCCCCCAAAGAGACTAGATCCAGTTTGATTACATCAATCAAATATCTATGACATTTGCTTATTCTATCCACCAAGTTTCATCCTAGTATCTCTCCTCTGAGCATTTTCCAAGATTTCCAGTTTCCCCCTCCAACTCCCCCCAATATCACCAGATCTGGTTGGGATTTAAAATAAGGGCTCTGAGATATGACCTCCTTCTAAATATCATATTTCATTAAGATCTGGTCACCTATTCTTAAGTTAAAAATAACTCAAATTTTCTTAATTACCCCCTTCCCAAACTCCCCAAAAGAGAGTGGATCCTTTCCAATTATGTCAATATACATATCTGGAACTTGTGCTTATTCTTTCCATCAACTTTCATGCTGATCTCCACTCTAAAGCATTTTCAAGATGTCCAGTTTCCAAGATTTGTTTCCCCCCTCCAACCCCCTATGTCCCCAGATCTGATTTGAATTGAAAATGGAGCATCTTAGGCATAAGATCTTTCTATATATCAAGTTTTATTAAGATCCAATCACCCAGTCATACAATAAAGATCCCTCAATTTTCATGTTTTTGAATATTTCTGGTTTCCCTCTCCAACTCCCCCCCCCAATGTCACCAGATCTGGCCAGGATTTGAAGTAAGAGCTTTGAAGCACAAGATCTTTCTAAATATCAAATTTTATTCAGATCTGATAACCTGTTTGTAAGTTACAAATGCTTCATTTTTAAAATTTTTCAGCATTACTCCCCCCAACTCCCCCAAGGAGAGCAGATCTGGTCCACGAGAGCAGATCTGGTCCACTTATATCAGTCATGTATCTTGGGGTGCTTATTCTTTGCACCAAATTTCATCATGGTATCTCCACTCTAAGCCTTTTCCAAGATTTTGAGCTCCCCCCTCTGCAACTCCCCCTAATGTCACCAGATCTGGTCAAGATTTAAAATAAGAGCTCTGAGACAGGATATCTTTCTAAATATCAAATCTTATTAAGATCTGTTGACCTGTTTGTAAGTTAAAAATACCTACTGTCCCTCCACTTACCCCCCCCCCCCCCCCCTGATGGTCAAATCAGAGAAATGACTATTTCTAATTTAATCTTCTCTTATCCCTGATATATCTGTCAAATTTCATTGTCCTGGCATATCTAGAAGTGCCTAAACTAGCAAAACTGGGACCAATAGAAAGACTGACAGGATTTGTGATTGCTATATGTCACTTGGTAAATACCAAGTGCTGTAAAAATATATGTATAAAGGTGCCATGTTACCTCTGAAGGTATAGTTATTGGGTCTTTGAACTATGCTTGACAAAATTTGGATCAGGTGATTTTGGGAAAAAAAGACATGGCAGGGAGCCTAGTTGCCCTCCAAACTTTTTGGTCACTTAAAAAAGGCAATAAGATGTCTAATTGTCTGTTTGTTTAAGCTCTCTCCCAATATTCTTGGGCCACTGGGTCAATAAAGTTACCCCTAGGAAAGAAATACACATCTATGATTGTTCTTCTGGCAAAAAATACAAAATTCTACATTTTTTCAGACAGGATCTTGAAACATCAGTAGGGCTCTCTGACAAGCTTACTCTGATCAAATAATATTTCCTTTCGTTTGTTTTATAAATTATAGGCTATGGCTACAGTTCAAGAGAAAAGGCTCCAAGCCAATTTTACAGCATGTTGCATGTACAACCATGTCAGGAAATAGGCTTGCTGGGACCAGAAAAGAAACTGTGTGATTATTGAGGGGATTGTATATGTATCATCATAAAACTGACCATTTTTAAAACTGCATTATCCCTCAAAACTAGACAAAATTTCGTCTAATTGTTAAGATTAGAAATCCTTTCAAAAAAAAGAAAAAATTAATTCCTTATAAAATTCCCAGATTGACAAAAGTTAGGCTGTGCTTTGTGTCAATAGCTGCATCAAATTAAGCAAGAAATTCTGCTGTGCATTAAGCATGGCAAAGCAAGGGATGAAAAACTTCCATTCCAAAGGAAAATCAGTGAGGTAGAAGTTGTATTCTTAATTTTTTGGGAGGACTGTTGCTCTATTGAGTGGGTGTTGGTAATTGGTGTAGTTGTCTAGGAAACATATAACTTGGGCTGTATATTTGTTAAGGGAGAATACATTGGGAAGTATAGAGGAGCTGTAGACAAAACCTGCTAACTACAATCATTTGGCATACTATGAAGTAATAATTGTTTTCTTAACATGTTTCTTTCTCAATAGCCCCTACTCTAGACCTTTACCATGCATCTAAAGCTTGGGCCTAATTTTGGAAAATCTTGTCTGATCTTAGACACAGGATCTTACAGTTAGAACAACATATTCTAACCACAGACAAAGTAAATCTTAAACAGATTCAATCTAAGACAAGTGGTAAAAGCCTAAGTAAAGAGCCATTTAGACACAATGTATTATTTTTTTTGTCTTAGGCCAGGGCACTTCATATTGAAGGGATTGTTGTAGAAACTTTGAAAAGGGTTCATTCAATCTTAAATAGAAACAGCTAGTGCTTTTTTCATAGTCAAAGTGATTGAAGGGCAACTAACCCCACGCCCACCATTCCCCCAAACACATCCAATCAAAATTTTGTTTCAGAGCTATTATTTTAAATCCTGACCGGATCTGGTGACATTGGGGGGGAGTTAGGAGGGGGAAACCAAAAATCTTGGAAAACACTTAGAGTGGAGGGATCGGGATGAAACTTGGCGGGAAAAATAAACACAAGTCCTAGATACATGATTGACATAACCGGAACGGATCCGCTCTCTTTGGGGTATTTGGGGGGTGGTGATGGTGTTAATTCTGAAAAATGAGGTACTTTTATCTTACAAATGGGTGATGGGATCTCAATGAAATTTAATATTTAGAAGGAAACTGTGTCTTAAAGCTCTTATTTTAAATCCCAAATGGGTCTGGTGACATTGGGGGGGGGGGGGTTGGGCGGGCGAACCTAAAATCATGGAAAACGCTTAGATTGGAGGGATCAGGATGAAAATTGGTGGGAAAAATAAGCAGAAATAATTCTGAAAAATTAGGTATTTTTAACTTACAAACTGGTGATAATAAGCAGAAGTCTTAGATACGTGATTTACATAATTGGAACGGATCCGCTCAATTGGGGGGGGGGACAGTTGATTATGAAAAATTAGAAAAAATGACGTATTTTCAACTTATGAAGGAGTGATTGGATGTTCATGAAACTTCATATTTGGAAGGACCTCGTAACTCAGATCTCTTATTTTAAATCTCAACCACATCCAGCATCATTGGGGGGGGGCAGTTGGGGGACCAGAAATCTTAGAAAATACTTAAAGTGGAGAGATCAGGATGAAACTGGATGGGAAGTATAAAAACCTGTCGAAGATACGTGACTGACATAACCGGACCGGATCTGCTCTCTTTGGTGGAGTTGGGGGGGGGGGTAATTTTGAAAATTGAGGTATTTGTAACTTACAAAAGGGTGACCAGATCTTAATGAAATTTGATATTTAGAAGCATCTTGTGCTTTAAAGCTCTAATTTTAAATTCCGACCAGATCCTTTGACATTGGGGGGAGTTGGAGGGGGGAAACCGGAATTCTTGGAAAACGTGAAAATTGGGGTATTTTTATTTTACAAATAGGTGACCGGATCTTAATGAAATTTGATATTTAGTGCAAAACACTTGGAGTGGAGGAATGGGGATGAAGCTTGGTGGATAGAATAAGCAATGTCCTTGATACGTGATTGACGTAACCGTACTGGATTCGCTCTCTTTGGGGGGAGGGGTTCAGTGATTTGGCGAGTTTGGTGTTTCCAGACGTGCTAGTTTGGTGTTTCCGGACGATGAAAATTGGTAGGTGTGTCAGGGAGCCGAACGAATTTACTTGATAAAGTCGTTTTCCCAGATTCGACCATCTGGGGGGGGGGGGGGGCTAAAGGGAAAAGAAAAATTAGAAAAAATTAGGTATTTATAACTTAAGAGTGGGTGATCGGATCTTAATGAATTTTCATATTTAGAAGGACATCATGACTCAGAGCTCTTATTTTATATCCTGACCGGCATTAAGCCTCTGACTTTCTTTTTAAATCAATCTGTTGATTCTTAGAATTTTGTTAGAGCTCATACCATATGAGCTCTTGGCTCGTAGCTCTTCTTGCCTCGTCACAAGTGCCATATGAGCTCTTAGCTCTTGTTGATGTTTTGCATGGATTCTTGACCACTCTTTGACTGGATTCATAATTCCAAATTTTTTGAGATCATCATACATTACGAAAGTACATAGAGACGGAGTACATAGAGAAAATGACAAAAAAAGGATTAAGAGAAAAAGAAGAAGAGAAATCACAACTATCACAACAATTTATAAGCAATATCCATAAAACACTGAACTATTTTTACATACATATAACTTTAAATACCTCTGTGTAAGAAGGGGATACCATGGATAAAAACTGATCTTGCAATTGTGTTTTGAAATATGTTTTGATATAGCTATTGCTGAGTCAGCTATTTTGTAATTATGGGTTAATGCTGAATTTTGGGTCCGTGGGGGTTAATGAAGTAAATATTTTGCGAATTTGAAATATAGCCTACTAAATGGAGTTTATGTTTATCTGTTTGTGAGAAAATCTTCCAAAATGGTGCTGTGTATAGAAAATGTGGTAGTGCTTTTGAATCATATAGTTTAGCAAGGATTATTCAGTTGAAAATTTTTTTTATTTTGGACGATGGAAGCGTAAGGGTGATGGTTTCTTAATTGTTTTAATATCTTAACTATTTTTTTCTATTTTTTCTTCTATCTTCTATCAAACGTCATGTATAGCCACTGTGGTCTTAGAATGTGTTCAACTTGATTTTTTTTTGGACCGAACCTGGAGTTGGCTCGTTTTGCACTACGCCATGAAAGCTACGTTTTTCTGACTTAGTTTCTTTTGTAATGAGTAAGGCTGTAGCCCCTTTTGTTCTCATTCAGTACTTAGCTCTCTTTTACGCCTAGTCTGGACTTTGCCCTGTTTTGCACCACATCACAAAGATTATGTGCTTTTTCTAAGCTCTTCTTGATAAATGACCTTTTTGTAACAAAATGGGTGAAAATTATAATGAATTTCAGAAAAACTAGTTCATAATTGTGCTCACAGATTTTGACATTACAAACAGAAAGAATCTAGATTTTTCCAAGAATAGTCCCCAATGTGTTAAATATGGATTTTAAAATATAGCTATAAATATAGAAATATATATGTACAGAGAGGAGTGTATAAAAATGACAAAGGAGTCCTTCAGTTGGTGTGAAATTCCTCAGGAAACAGGAACATGTTCAGTATAGGAATGTTTATATGTCCCATTCTCTACAATCGTCATGGCCTGTGAGGAAAACTCTTCAGAAATTGGGTAGTTGAATTTTTATTCCTTTTGCAGTCTTTAATGGGAATGTTCTTCTATACTCACAGTGTTGCTTTTGCTGAAGACTTAGGGCTGGAGCACCCTTATGATGACTACGAAAAGTTCCAGACTGATGCTGATGCTAAATTCTTACAGGTTAGTTCCCATTGTCGTTTTTAATTTAAAACAGAGGAAATGTTGACCTCTTACTCGGAATTTAATCTACCTTCAAGATTAAATGAAAACAAGTGTTTCTGATGAAAGAATTGACATTTTAAAATTTAAAAGAACTCACGTTATTCTATGTATTATGTGGCTTGTCACTCTCCCATGTCCACTGTGTTTTTCACTAAAATTTCACTGGTGCTTTGATAAAAGCCTTGTAGAATGTAACAAATGCAGCTAGTTTGTAATGGAAGGGTTTATTTGCTCATTATCTTTCCAACATTTGGCGAAAAAATATTATTGTTATTGTTATTTGAATATTAAATATTTATATAAATAAAATATAAATTATTTTATATATTATATTATTATATATATATTAAATATATTATATTATATAATATATTCATTATATTATATAAATTAAATATAAAAAATATTAAATGTTATAAATATTATTGTCATTGTTTAAAGCAAGTACGACTCAATGAGCCATTTCATCTTCAAAGCTTTAAGTAGCTTTAGAGCATTGTTTTTTAAATCATTTAGATAGAGAGGGAAAAGCCAATCTTTAGCATAAATACTGGATGGTTGAGCAGAGTGGAAGTCTATTATAGGGTAGCTTACTTGTTCTCAATTTTAAGTCTCTCCCCCCCCCCTTCTCTAAAAGAATAATTCTTTTCCTGAAAGATCTAGTTTGATTTTCTAGATATGAGACAAAACAGGGTATACTTTTCAAAACTCATTTAAAACTCTACATTCTAATGAAACCTACTGACTGTGTGCAATCTCACTGATAAGGTATAGTCATTAGCCTTCAGGCAAAAAGCTCATCCTCTCATATGGGCATCCAAAAGCCAACTGACTGATCTGATCTCTGCTCTCAAGGGAACTATTGTTTTAGGGACAGTAGGGAAACACTCTAAAGTGTGCAGAATCATGACATAGTTTTCAGATTAGCTCTTGCTAAGCACGGTCAATTATGTATAATAGACTGAAAGATTAGCTGTACAGAAAATTTGGTTTGATTCCATATTTTCCACTTTCTGTTATAGTTAAAGGAAGGTTAAAATGGTGGGATCACATTATTTGGATCAAAGGTTGCTATAAGTCTTGCTTTTTGACAGTCCTCAATTGGTTTCGGAAGGAGTTTGTGGAGTGGAGGAAGAGCATGTGCAGTTGCGTTTAGGATAAATAAATGTTATCCTAAAAGTTCTAAGATCACCGTGCCCTGCGATGACAAAACAAAGAAGAGAATCTTAAAAATAAATAACAGATCTCTGGCCAATGGAAAACTATATTTTTCTAGATGTTGGGTTACTGCAGTGCCAGTTCCGGCCTCTCTGCCAGTTCGGCAATGGGTTGTCAGCAGTGCTTTTCATCTTAGCCGTCGTCAGATGCTATTCCATCAGTCAGTTTGATTAAATATGAGAAATGAACACGGTTGAAAATTAATCAATGGTTTTCATTAAATAATTCACATTACAATGAAAAAAGTATCTGTTTTTGTGTCTATTTCGTCACATTCACTTAAAAGAAAGAATAATAATGAAAAACACCTGGTGGCCGTAATATTTGTAATAATTTGTGTGATAATTATTGTGATAATGGTCTGTAGGCCATGCTAATCCTTGTGGCCCTGCACCTTGCATATTCCAAATAATACCTCTGTTTTAGACACTCTTTCCTTTGTGTCTAATCTCGTACTTTGATTATATTTGGGTATCATTATGGAAAGTAGAAAGTAAATTAATTAAATTTGCTAAATATTGGAAAGTCTTCTGAATAATTATTTTTGTCTGAAAATAAGAACAGTTAAACAACAATACAGATTGGCCCGTGTTTCATGCTATTGATTGATACCGTGCAGAGTTATATCTAAAGAAGCATTTTATCATGCTTTTCAACACTTCTAACTGTAGGAGCTGCTTTTTTTTACATGAGAGTATTCGTTTATATTTTCTACAGTTGTCCTGTTGCTTGATTTTTTTTTTATCTGTTGTATAAGAGTTCCAGATGTACTCGAAATGGTATTTTTATCAATGCTCGAAATGGCAATGTCTTCATTTTCAAGAAAAGTTAATCATTTATTTTGTTTAAGTTCGATTTTACTTTTTTTCTATTTTTAGTCATCTTTTAATAAAGAGTTCCAAATGAACTCGAAAACTTCATTATTTGTTTTTGTAAAAAAAATTTCTCTGACTGCTTTTAAGAAAAGTTTATCACTTGTTTTTGTTTCTTTTAGTTTGAGCTTGGAAATGACTGACAGCATGGTCTAAGAAATTATAGGCAACACAATAGAGCTTCCTAAGTAAAGATCGAAGTGACTTCGATGTATTTTTTTTTCCTGGTCAATTTGTATGAAAGGGGTGGTCATAGAAACTTCTGAGGGAACTCACTCGAGTCGAAAAGTTCGACAAATATGCTTCCGGCTATATTTGCTCCCTATGCCATGTTTTCCTAGAATTTTTATGAATGTACTCTGAAAATAAAAGGCGGGATCCAATTGAAAATTTGGAGAGTCCAGAAAGGGGAGGGGGTTTCTAAATGTTGACTTGGAGGGGGCAGAGTAAGTAAAAAAAATTACATGTGTCCAGCTCATCGAAATATTCTGCCTTCAATATCTTGGGAACTGCTTCGAAGATGTAATTGAAACTTTCGATAACTATTGGAGAAAGGAAGGGAGAAGGCTGGCAAATCGAAATGCAAATTTAATATTTGTGGAGGGGGAAGAGTCAAAACAGTTTGTGTTTTTAATCCAGACAAAAGTAAATGTTTTTCTGATTCAAATTGATTTTCTTTCTTTTTGTTGTTGTTCTTGTTTAAGTTCTGACAAACAGAGATCACAGTGTTGAAATTGCATATCCCCTTCAGTGACACGTAAAGGCCACTCAAACAGTTTAGGTATTTTGAGAGGGAGGGGAGGGGACGGGAAGCACCATTATTACTTGTAAACCTTGATTAGACTTTAGACGTCATTTTTTTGTTGTGTTGCTCATTATACAACTAAAAAAACACTGCTCGAAATATAATCATTTTATTAAAGTGCAGAAGCCCATCTTGACCTATAGAAGGCTTGGTCCTGTTCATTTTTGTGGCAATTTTTGTTCGTTTTCAGTTTTCCTTGTTTATTTATTTTAATTTCTGTTTGTTTTTTGGGTGTCATCTATTTATTGACACTAAGTTTTGTTCGTTTTAAGTTTGAATCATGATATGACTTAATTCCTGCTCGTTTTTATGGCATTTGGTATTAACCAAGTGACATATAGCAATCGCAAATTCTGTCGCTCTGTCGGTCCTGGTTTTGCTACTTTAGGCATTTCCAGGTAAGCTAGGACGATGAAATTTGGCAGGCGTATCAGGGACCGGACCAGATTAAATTAGAAAAAGTATTTTAAATTTTAAGTATTTTTAACTTACGAACAGTTGATCATATCTTAGTGAAATTTGATGTTTGGAAGGATATCATGTCTCAAAGCTGTTATTTTAAATCCCGACCGGATCTGGTGACATTGGGGGGGGGGAGCTGGGAGGGGGAAACCTAAAATTTTGGAAAACACTTAGAGTGGAGGGATCGGGATGAAACCTGGTCGGAAAAATAAGCACAAGTCCTAGATACATGATTGACATAACCGGAACGGATCCGCTCTCTTTGGGGTAGTTGGGGGGGGGGTAATTCTGAAAAATTAGAAAAAATGAGGCATTTTTAACTTACGAACGGGCTATCAAATCTCAACTAAATTTGATATTTAGAAGGATATTGTGACTCAGAGCTCTTATTTTAAATTCCGACCAGATCTGGTGACATTGGGGGGGGGGGAGTTGGGAGGGGGAAAGCTAAAACTTGGAAAACACTTAGAGTGGAAGGATCGGGATGAAACTTTGTGGGAAAAATTAGCACAAGTCCTATATACATGATTGACATAATCGGAACGGATTCGCTCTCTGTGGGGTATTTGGGGGGGGGGGTTAATTCTGAAAAATTAGAAAAATGAGGTATTTTTAACTTACGAACGGGTAATCGGATCTCAATGAAATTTGATATTTTGAAGGATATCGTGTCTCAAAGGTCTCATTTTAAATCCCGACCGGATCTGGTGACATTTGGGGGAGTTTGGGGTGGGGGAACCTAAAATCATGGAAAACGCTTAGATTGGAGGGATCAGGATGAAATTTGGTGGGAAAAATAAGCCGAAGTCTTAGATACGTGATTCACATAATTGGAACGGATCCGCTATATTGCGGGGGGGAGGGAGTTAATTCTGAAAAATTAGAAAAAATGACGCATTTTTGACTTACGAAGGAGTGATCGGATCTTCATGAAATTTCATATTTAGAAGGACCTTGTAACTCAGATCTCTTATTTTAAATCTCAACTGGATCAAGCGTGAATCAAGGCAGTTGGGGGGGGGACCGGAAATCATAGAAAATACTTAAAGCGGTGAGATCAGGATGAAACTGGATGGGAAGAATAGAAACCTGTCTAAGATACGTGACTGACATAACCAGACCAGATCTGCTCTCTTTGGTTGAGTTGGGGGGGGGGGGAGGGGGGTAATTTTGAAAATTGAGATATTTGTAACTTACGAAAGGGTGACCAGATCTTAATGAAATTTGATATTTAGAAGGATCTTGTGCTTTAAAGCTCTAATTTTAAATTCCGACCAGGTCCTCTGACATTTGGGGTATTTGGAGGGGGAAACCGGAACTCTTGAAAAACGTGAAAATTGGGGTATTTTTATCTTACGAATAGGCGATCGGATCTTAATGAAATTTGATATTTAGAAGGAATTTATGTCTCAAAGCTCTTATTACAAATCCCGAACAGATCTTTTGACATTGGGGGAAGTTGGAGGGGGAAATCTTGGAAAACACTTGGAGTGGAGGAATCGGGATGAAGCTTGGTGGATAGAATAAGCAAATGTCGTTGATACATGATTGACAGAGCCGTACTGGATTTGCTCTCTTTGAGGGAGTTGGGGGGAGGGGCTCAGTGATTTGGCGAGTTTGGTGCATTTGGACGTGCTAGGACGATGAAAATTGGTAGGTGTGTCAGGGAGCTGCACAATTTGACTTGATAAAGTCGTTTTCCCAGATTCGACCATCTGGGGGGCTAAAGGGAGAGGAAAACTTCGAAAAAATTAAGTATTTATAACTTACGAGTGGGTGATCAGATCTTAATGAATTTTGATATTAGAAGGACATCTTGACTCAGAGCTGTTATTTTAAATCCTGACCGGCATTAAGCCTCTTATTTTCTTTTTTAAATCAATCTATTGATTCATAGAATTATGTTAGAGCTCATACCAAATGATCTCTTGGCTCTTAACTCTTCTTGCCTCGTCACAAGTGCCATATGAGCTCTTAGCTCTTGTTTGATTTTAATAAAGCTGTTCAACTTCTTTTTAAATATGTTTTTATTTTAAACTTAATTTTCCACTAAAGGAGAAAATTGAAAAAGGTTTTTAGCTATAGTTTAGCAATCATCTAACCGAAAAAATGTTTACGATTTGTGTGTGTGTGTGTGTGTGTCTGTGTGTATCATGTGTAGTATGTATAATACGTTTCAGTACATTCTGGGATAGAATTAGTTGTTTGGCATCAATTTTTCTTTTGTAATTTCGTTGTGTAGTTGGGATTTCAAAAAAATTTCTGATGAATTTCCAAGTTAAAAGTCTGTTTAAGTTTTGATGCCAGAATACAACACATTAAAAAATGGAGTTTGTCAGTGTAGCTTTTGAATGTCTGACATACAGTTTGGCTATTGAGTTTTCTTTCCTTTTTGCTTTAAAAAAAAAAAAAAAAATGTGTTAATCAAATGAAAGTAAAGAGGATTGAAGCTTAAAACTAACAGAAGGCGTTGTGTGTATAAGGGATAAGATCTAGGTGGGTCTATTGGCAAGGGGAGAGTAAATTACCCCCTCCCCTCTTCTGTTACATTCCCCGTCCCAGATTTGAAATATTTTTTTCGGATTTTGGTTGAAAAATACTACTTTTTTGTATTTTAATCGGAAAATTCCTTTTTGAGGATTTGCCATTGAAAAGTACCCTTTTTAGAACATCTCCTCTTACCTCTTGCTCTCTGCACTAAAGTTTGACTGCTTTATAAAAAAAGTGATTGATTAAAACTTAATATGTTTGTTTTAATATCATCTTCAAGGTTGTCCTAAATACACACGGTCTGATTGAAGTAAATTTGCTTTTCAGCATAGGGTTTTCCTAACTAAGATGGAGGCTGTTGACCCGTCGAATTTCCGCTTTTACACTTATATTTTTAACGCACTCATTTTTCATAGTGGTATGATGTATATGGTTCACGTTTCCGATAAACACTACGCTTCCCTCAATCACTAACCATAATTATTTGATAACACTCATCATATAAATTTTGGAAGTATGAGCCTGAAAATTCTTTTTTCGAAGTTTTGGCTATGGTCGGCACGAAAGATTCACTTCCGTCCAGATAGCTGGTGCATAACTGTGCAATCCATGCAGCCGTCAGTTTTACTCGATAAATGGTGTTTACTAACGTTCTCTTTCACTGACGTGTAGAAATGAATGTGCCACTGTGTGCAGCGGTACAAACTGGAACTGGGAAGGCTATTTAAATAACCTTTCGATAGTTCTTAGTCAATTAACTTCCTCATAATTTCTCTTCCAATTTTTTTGGCCCTATTCAAGCCAAATTTGTTTGTTTTGGTGACGGAATGACAGCGATCGACACTTCGCTTGTGGTTCGGTCTTTTTGTTACCTAAAAACTGCACTAGAAATTGAAATTTTCGTAAAGATTAGGACTCTCCTGACAACCTTTGATCACTGGTATGATACCATCCCCCCTAAGAAAATAAAAATAAAGAGTAGCTTTAAACCAGTTTTTGGTGCTTAGATATTTCGAATTTTATGGTATAGTTCGCTTTGTTTATCTTTTAAAAATGAGTTTTACATTGGACTAAAAAAAAGAAATTTTTTTTATTGTGTTGATTTTTTTAGAGTTGTGGTTGCTATTCTAGGGTTTTGATTTTAGTTATATTTCGTCATCACAAATTGTTTTTATTCCTGTTTGATCAGTATATACTATTAAGCTTATTGACAGACCTTCTTGTCATTTCTATTTTATTTTTATTTTTCAGAATGCACTGAATTGCTGGATAGCTGCTTGTATTTATGTGGTGACTTTGTGTTTTTCAGTTCATCAGTTCTGGCTGAATAATAGAACTTCTGTGTGAGATCACTTTGACGTATTGTTCTTTGTTTCTTTTTTTCATTCCATTTTGTTGTTGTCGTCTAGAATTATAATTCCGTTTTAAGTTTTTTTTTCTGAAGTTTCTTTGGTTAGATATTTCCCTGTTTAGTGTCCTGGATCTTAGAATGTGGAAAAACATGGCAGTCAAGGAGGCACACTCGTGCCTCTATAAAGAGGCGAACCACGACAATGTTAAGCGATCTACGGTTCCAGTAGTCGCAGAGGGATGGGGAGGGATGCATTTCGTAGCCCGAGCTCCAACTAAGAAACCTGCCAAATTTCATCCCCCTCCGACTTTTCCTTCATGGGGAAAATCTGGCCGAAAGTTTCGACCCACCAACCCCAGCCCCCCTTTAACGTTGTCCGATCGGGCTGAAATTCACAAGTTGAGGTCCCCTAGAGCCCAGGAGCTTATCCGCGAAATTTCAGCTCGATTCGATAATTCCTTCCCTGTTTTCCAGAAACCACGCATAGCCACTTCATTTTCATACTCTTTTTTTTTCTGCCATGCCTACAGGTCACAGCCGACATCGGATCTGGGTGTACGAAGACTCATTCGACACGGAATTCTCCGAGTAAGTTTCCTTGAAAGTTTCGTAGGAAAATCTTAACCCCCCGAAAGTTTCGACCCCCCAACCCCACCCCACCCCCTTTAAAGTTTTTTACCTTTTTTAGTTTTTTTAGTATTTTCTTTTTATTTTTTTTATTCCCTGTGTCCCGGTCTGTATATACATTTGTTTTTGAATTGGTATATGATGAAATAATTTTTTTGTTTTTTTCTTTTTAGTTTTTTTTGGTTTTTACCTTTTTTATTTTTTTTCTTTTTTCTTTTTAGTTTTTTTTTCAGTTTTTACCTTTTTTAGTTTTTTTATTTTTATTTTTTTTTAGTTTTCTTTTTCCCCTTTATTTTTCATTTTTTTTCTTTTTTTTAGTTTTTCTTCTTTTGTATTAATGCTAAAGCCAAGGTTCGAACCTGGAACCTCTCGGACCTATAATCTGGAACATAACGCTTTACCAACTCAGCTACTTCGGATTGAATACATTTACCTTTTTTATTTTTTTTTTTTGTTCTCTTTTTCTCCTTTATTTTTCAGTTTTTTCCTTTTTTAGTTTTTTTCTATTTCAGTTTTTAGTTTTTTTTTATTAATTTTATTTTTTTTTCTTTTTAGTTTTTTTGTAGTTTTTACCTTTTTTGTAGTTTTTTTTTAGTTTTTTTTCTTTTTTAGTTTTTAGTTTTTTTAACTTTTTTTAGTTTTTTTTTAGTTTTTTACCTTTTTTTTAGTTTTTCTTTTGTATTAATGCTAAAGCCAAGGTTCGAACCTGGAACCTCTCGGACCTAGAACCTGGAACATAACGCTTTACCAACTCAGCTACTTCGGCTTGAATACATTCGTTTTTGAATTGGTATATGATGAAATAATTCAGACGTCATATGCGGACAGACAGACAGACACACACACAAACAACTTATTTATATATATATAGAAGACTAGGTGTTGGGGTGGCACTTCGCGCCAACCCCCCAAGCCCCCCCCCCGCGCGTAAGTCGTTACGTGCCATATTAGTTACGCGCCATTGTAGTTGTGTCCCTGTGTCCCGCCTGTGAATATAGATATATATATATATATATATATATATATATATATATATATATATATATATATATATATATATGTTTTTAACTACGTAAAACTTGCGAATATACAACATTCTTCGCTGTCCCATTGTCTGTACATATAAATAGGTTGTCAGGTTTACCGACTCTTGAACATGCAACATATAATTGTCTATGGGAAAAACAATCCGTATTCAGATATATACCTCATTATTCTAATGATTGCCCTTGAGCTTTGTTGATGATGATTGCTAATCAAACATTCCCTGTGTCCCATCGACATTTATATATCCCCCCTGTGCCCCCCGGCGTCCCCGTTGTAGTTGAGTCCCTGTGTCCCAGTCGTCATTTATATTCCCTGTGTCCCGGTCTTTATTTGTGTCCCGGTCGTCATTTATATTCCCTGTGTCCCGTTCGTCATTTGTGTCCCTGTCTGTAATTTCGTCAGTCAACAAACAACTTCATGACGACATACAGCTCAATCCTTATAATCACGTCAGTCGAAGAAACATGACGTCAGTCGACACACAAACATGACGTCAGTCGACACACACGTCCCAATCGTCATTTGTGTCCCGGTGTCCCAGTCTGTAATTTCTCTTTGAGTGTCCTGGTCGCCATTTATATTCCCTGTGTCCCGGTCTGTATATACATTCGTTTTTGAATTTGTATATGATGAAATAATTTTTTTCCTTTTTTTCTTTTTAGTTTTTTTTTGGTTTTACCTTTTTTTTAGATTTTTTAGTTTTTTTTTCTTTTTAGTTTTTTTTTGTAGTTTTTACCTTTTTTAGTTTTTTTTAGTTTTCTTTTTCTCCTTTATTTTTCAGTTTTTTTCCTTTTTTTAGTTTTTTTTTCTTTATCAGTTTTTAGTCTTTTTAGTTTTTTTTAATTTTTATATTTTTTTTACTTTTTATTTTTTTGTAGTTTTTACCTTTTTCGGTTTTTTTTTTCTTTTTCCGTTTTTAGTTTTTTGCCTTTTTTAGTTTTTTAGCTTTTTTAGTTTTTTTTGTATTTTCTTTTTAGGTTATTTTTGTAGTTTTTACCTTTTTTAGTTTTTTTTTCTTCTTTTGTATTAATGCTAAAGCCAAGGTTTGAACCTGGAACCTCTCGGACCTAGAACCTGGAACATAACGCTTTACCAACCTAGCTACTTCGGCTTGAATACATTCGTTCTTGAATTGGTATATGATGAAATATATCAGACGTCATATGCGGACAAACACGACGTCAGTCGACAGACAGACAGACACACAAACAAACAACTTATTTTTATACCCCAACACCTCGTTGGTGGGGGCGCTTCGCGCCCCCCCAAACCCCCCCCCCCCCCCGCGCGCGTAAGTCGTTACGCGCCATATTAGTTACGCGCCATGGTAGTTGTGTCCCTGTGTCCCACCTGTGAATAGAGATAGTGAGATATATATATATATATATGTTTTTAACTACGTAGAATTTGCGAATATACAACATTCTTCGCTGTCCCATTGTCTGTGCATATGAATAGATTGTCAGGTTTACTTACTCTTGAACATGCGTCAGATTCAGATCTATACCTCATTATTCTAATGATTGCCCTTGAGCTTTGTTGATGGTAATTGCTAATCGAATATTCCTTGTGTCCCCGTCGTCATTTATATATCCCCCTGTGCCCCCGGTGTCCACGTTGTAGTTGTTTCCCTGTGTCCCGGTCGTCATTTATATTCCCTGTGTCCCGGTCGTCATTTGTGTCCCGGTGTCCCAGTTTGTAATTTCTCTTTGAGTGTCCCGGTCGTCATTTATATTCCCTGTGTCCCGGTGTCCCGGTCTGTAATTTCTCTTCGAACAATCCCTGTGTCCCGATGGTCATTTATATATCCCCCCTCTGCCCCCGGCGTCCCCGTTGTAGTTGTGTCCCTGTGTCCCGGTCGTCATTTATATTCCCTGTGTCCCGGTCGTAATTTGTGTCCCGGTGTCCCAGTCTGTAATTTCTCTTTGAGTGTCCCGGTGTCCCGGTCGTCATTTGTGTCCCGGTGTCCCGGTCTGTAATTTCATCAGTTGACAAACATGACGTCAGTCGTCAAACAACTTCATGGCGACATACAGCTCAATCTTTATAATGACGTCAGTCGACAAACATGATGTCAGTCGACACACAAACATGACGTCACTCGACAGACATAACACACAGACAACTTATTTTTATATATCAAGGAGGCACACTCGTGCCTCTATAAGGAGGCGAACCACGACAATGTTAAGCGATCTTCGGTTCCAGTAGTCGCAGAGGGATGGGGAGGGATGCATTTCGTAGCCCGAGCTCCAACTAAGAAACCTGCCAAATTTCATCCCCCTCCGACTTTTCCTTCATGGGGAAAATCTGGCCGAAAGTTTCGACCCACCAACCCCAGCTCCCCCCCCCCTTAACGTTGTCCGATCGGGCTGAAATTCACAAATTAAGGTCCTCTAGGGCCCAGGAGCTTATCGACGAAATTTCAGCTCGATCCGACAACTCCTTCCCTGTTTTCCAGAAACCACGCATAGCCACTTAATTTTCATATTCTTTTTTTTCTGCCACGCCTACAGGTCACAGCCGACATCGGATCTGGGTGAACGAAGACTCATTCGATGCGGAATTCTCCGAGTAAGTTTCCTTGAAAGTTTCGTAGGAAAATCTTAACCCCCCGAAAGTTTTCGACCCCCCCCCCCTTTAACGTTGTCTGATCGGGCTGAAATTCACAAGTTAAGGTCCCCTACGGCCCAGGAGCTTATCCGCGAAATTTCAGCTCGATCCGATAACTCCTTCCCTGTTTTCCAGAAACCACGCATTAGCCACTTAATTAACCCATTTCTCCATAAGAGCCCATGTTAATTTGAAATTTTTAAAAGTTATTAGAAGTTATATTTACACATATGCAGGTGGTTAGCTCAGTCGGTAGAGCGTGGGACTTTTAATCCTCGGGTCAAGGGTTCAAGTCCCCTATCGGGCGGTTTTTTTTCACAAAATATGAAAAAAACTTCGTTTTCTTAAAGAGTTAAAGAGGCTGCGTCCCAAAGTCGAACCTTAAAACGTACAGGAATGTACGAAGACTCATTCGACGCGGAATTCTCCGAGTAATTTTCCTGGAAAGTTTCTTTGAGAAATCTTAACCCCCCGATTTTCTAGCTCAGAAAAACCCATTTCCCCATAAGAGCCCATGTTAATTTTTGAAATTCTTAAAAGTTGCGAATATTAACATTCAAGTACATCAAAATAATCAGCTCGGCACGGCGAGAATGACTGCAAGCATCATAAAAATCCAGCTCCATTCCAGAAATTAAGCTGCTAAACTATTAAAATTATCAAAATTAGATAATTTTGTCAGTTTGAATTTATTGATATAGAAAGCGAGAAAATAAACATGGAAAATTATTATTAAATTACATCCACCATGGATTGTAGAAAAACGTACAGAAATAATATGAAAAAAACTTCGTTTTCTTAAAGAGTTAAAGAGGCTGCGTCCCAAAGTCGAACCTTAAAACGTACAGGAATTAGGAGAGGCAGTTGGGGGGGCTGCCGCCCACCAAACCCCCCGCTTTTAAAGACTCTTTTGTACAGGTTTTTTGTTGTGGGGGGCTGCCGCCCCCCTAACCCCCCGCTCTTGGCTTCGGAAAGGCCCTCTTTAAATTAACAAAAAATTGAAATGAATGAATAATGGAATAACTTCGAAAAATGTTAAACACAAGAGGACAGGAGAACCATTGCGCCGAAACTAGTAATTAGTAACAATGAAGTCCCCCCCACAACAAAAAACCTGTACAAAAGAGTCTTTAAAAGCGGGGGGTTTGGGGGGGGCGGCAGCCCCCCAACTGCCTCTCCTAATTCCTGTACGTTTTAAGGTTCGACTTTGGGACGCAGCCTCTTTAACTCTCTAAGAAAACGAAGTTTTTTTTCATATTATTCTAGCTAAGGTTTAGATATACCATACCCTTTTTATGCTATGACTTTTAGTTTTGCAAATAGTTAAGAACAGCTGCAAACAATAATTTTAACGAGTTTGACCATTTTAATGACGATATTAACGAGTTTTAGCCAGTTAAAGTTAATTCTTTATAGTTTTTGAGTCGGAGAATCTCTTTTTTATTATGGAAAAAATCAAGCTATTGAAGAATTTTGACGTTTCTCAGTTTACCCAATTTTATGCATGTATTTCGTATTTTAAATCAATTAAGAAAAAAAAGCATTGTTTTATCTAGAATGCTGCGTCGAGGCTACTGTAGTATTGAATTCAACCCACTTCGTCACAGCATTTATAGAAGGACAATTTATTGGACGAGTTGAATAGAAATTTGAGGACCTAATTTGGGTCTGAATTGAGTCAAAATTCAGTAACTCAAATCTCAGTTAGCTTCAATTTTTTACACAAAATGTTCAATATGTTATTTGAGACCTGCACATATAGTTGATAAAAAAGTCCTTGCCGACTACATATTTACTTATATATTTATTATACTGGTATAGCAATGTAATCTGTCGAAGAAATGGAAAAGACGAAGTAAAGAAGCAACATCTAATTAAAAACAAATCATTCAGAGGGTGCTCTCAGCCTCTTGACTACTTATAGAGACAAAGATGCTGTATTTGAGGCAAAAATACTGGTCACATGGTTGATCGAACTAACTTCTGTATGATACATAAAATGTCCAGAAGCGTATGCGATATAGGAGGTTTGCAATCAAATTATTTGTGCAAAAAATAATCAGGATTCGTGAAGAAAAATCATCCACAAGCTCGTCTTCTTCTAATAATTATTGTCTGAATTGTTCGGATATCAGTGATGCCACGTTTAATGACACTTGGGACGCTTGATTGTCCTAAGAAGTTTTACCTGATCTCTGAGTGATTTTGTTGAAGTCCACCCACTTTGTCATTATTCATAAATGAGTATTGAATAGGATATTGATCTGTAATGTATACTACAGAATTGTTACTTTCAAATGGGTTCATTTAACGCAAACAGCATATTTCAGCTTTTGAACTAATCCATTCATTGAAAATGGCTGGCCCAAAAATAGCCAATGATATCCTTCGAAAAAAGATCTGGAGCCCTGGGGAAGATTTGGAGGTATTGTCTTTAATTGGATAGAGAATGGCCGGGAATTTTAGAAGCGGAGTAATCACTATTGGTAATCCTACATTGGTTGGAGCTGGGTAAGAAGGAGTGACGTCTGGTTTCCGCTTTAAGTAAGCAATGGCTTTATTATAATTTTTTTTTAGACCTAGGATCAAATGGCATCCGCCGTAACTCAAAAGTTTCAAAGTAATGATTTGTCTTCTCAGTGAAGACGTAGCCAAGAGTGGAATCTCAGTAATGACGAAAAGTCACACCCGAGTCAAAACTCAATATTAGGGCCTTTGCATATATGTGAAGGTTGAGTTAACTTGGGCTTGAGATATACACATATTTGACTTGGACTTGTGATGAAATGACTAGCCCATTACTGTTTATTCTGCATGGCAGTTTTTGACCACTCTTAATTCCTTGGGAATATTTAAAGAAATGCAGCTTTTGTTTCTATAAATAGGGGTACTAAACACTTTTTCGTCTTGCTAAATATTTTTATTTATGTATTATTATTTATTTTATGATTTATAGGTATTCAACACATCGGTCAGTGTTCTATTTTATTCCTGCATGTTTTTTTTTTAACTCTTTAGTAGATGTTTGAATCCAGCGGAACTTTGTATTTGATTTGAATACAAAAAAAGTCGAATTTGCCCTATTTATTTCTATTGACAATTGAATTAATAATATTGTGGAAAATTATCGTTGGGACGGAGTTTGGCAATTTGTTTAACTTTGAATTGAATTCCTCAGAACGTTCCAGTGCATGGTTATGAAACACATTTTGAAGATTCATTTCTTCATACAGCTTTTTTATTTTTTGAATACTCTCTTCTTGTTTTGAGCCATAAAAATCCTGCAAGAAAAGAAAATTATATACGAAAAGGTACTCTCTTTTTTACATTAACTGGATTTTTAATGAATTTTAGGCATTTCTCGGTGCTAAATTACCATTAATAGTCGTTAGTTACTTTAAATTAAGTTTCGTCTAAAACGACACATTGCAACTAATGTACCCCCTAGAGGTTTGTATAATACGTAAATATGTAACATTAAAGTCCGTTCTGCCCTTGCAGTTAACCAGGAAAAATATTCCGTTTGATCACGAAGCTCAAAGTGATAGTTGTTAACTCTCACTGTCGTCTATACACCGCTACTTTTTTCTTCCCATATAGGACCACAAATCCTCAGATTTTTTTTTCAAAAATACTCTCACCCCACTGTAGCTTTCAGGGAATGTTCAGTTGGATACTAAACTAAGCCAAAAGAAACTATTTGCACCCAGTTGATCAAAAGGGCTGATAGTAATAATTTGAAACTTACAGGGAACGTCGAGAAGGATGTTGAACTAAATCGAAGAACACTATATGGATCCATGTGGTCAAATGGGCGTATGAGCAGTATCCCTGAAACTACCAACGACGTTAGATTGAAACTATCAGTGGATTTTGAACTAAATGAAAAGACACTATGTATCCAGGTGGTCAAAACGGTGTGTTTGCATCATCTCAGGAATGACTAAAGGTTTTCTGTGGAAATTTACCGGGAATTGTGGACTGTATCAAAAGATACTATGCACATCCAGACTTTCAAAAGGACCTATATTAGGATATAAATTAATGGGCTAAGAGACCCATTTGAAACTTTGAGTGAATATTGAATGGAGAAATCAAGTAGATTTTAGATTTTCACTTGGGTAAATGTGATTGCGTTGATCTTTCGTGCTTTTTTTATGTTGGTGAATTAAAAATCTTTCCGAAAAAGAAATTTTATAAGAAAAGTGAAGAGCCATATTAAACTTAAGACCAGCAGAAATAAATTCCTATAATAATTCGAAGTCAAAGCGGACGGAAATTACTATTGAAAAGTAAATGAAGCCCATAGCGAACAGAAATAAAATAAACAATCATTGCAAACATACAGATAATACGTACTAATATAAATCAATAAATAAGTCTTAAACGAGTAAGAATTAAATTGAATATTAGAGTCAAACTGCTCCCTGCCAGTCAAATGTGAGTTTGGCTACTGTCCCCTATATTAATTGCTGAAAGCTATGCAATCCAAGATTTTATTTCAGAGTCTTTAATATAATTCGTTTTCAGTAAAGCGCATAGGACGCACGGTAGACTTATGGTTAGGGGAGGGGGAAGGGAGGCAGTAGCCAAACTCCTGTTTGTTGTAATCTTTGGTCGTTTTAAGTTTGACTTGAATTTTCAATTTAATTTTTACTCGTTTTGAGATTTATTTATTCATTTATATTAGTACCTGTCATCAGTATGTTTGCTATGATTGTCTATTTAATTTCTTTTCGTTTTAGGTTTCGTTTATTTGTTAATAGTATTTTTTTGGCCATTTTGTATTTGAATTATAAGATAAATTTATTTCTGCTGGTTTAATTTAATACGGCTCCTTACTTTTCTTTGAAAAACTTCGTTTTCGGAAAGTTTTTTATTAGTTTGTGTTCGTTTTTGATTGCCAAAATTTTAATTTTTCGATATCCCCCTCAACATTCCCTGAAAGTAGCCACAATTAAATGTAGTAGCAGCTGTAAGTAGTCCCAGTCACAATTACAAGTAGTCGCGGTTGCAGGCGTAACTAGTCTTATTTCCAGCCGGAATAGTAATAGTAGTAGTATTAGTGGCCCCGAAAGTTCAAGTTAATACGCTTACCCGTTCCTAAGATATTGCAGATGCGCCTTTTTGATAACTTGGATGCAGGTAGTTTCTATTGATTTAGCTCAACAGTTCCCGAAATGTTACCTCAATGCCCCTTGCCTTTTCGGACACACCCAGGATAGAACATTCCTCCTTTTCTAAATAAAAACTCCTGCATGTGAAAAATGGACAATTTGTATGATTTACAATCCTTGCCCTGGGGGCATGGCATTCCCAAATGCATAGCTGTTAGACATTGTGACTATTTTGAATAAAATTTTTTTTTAACATCTCCATCAGTGTTAAGGGGACATCTAAAAGGGAAAGGGATGGGACTGGTCACCCTCCGTTCCTTTTTAAACATCCCTCTCAACATGTCTTTAAAGTTTCAACCTAATACCCTTAGTCGTTCCTTAGATATTGCTGTTAAGTCCTTTTGGAAACCCTCTTACATATAGTGTGTTTGGATTTGTTTTGACATCCCCCTCAGCATTTTCTAGAAGTTACCCTTAGTCTTTTTGGACACTCAAGATCAAATATTCCTCCTTTTCCCAATAACCAACCTTGTGTATAAACAGTGGGTAACTTATATAACTTACATTGGTTGGCCCAGGGGATGTGGGAGATAATGTCATCTCTGGAGGTATAGTTATTTGACTTTTCGACTATTTTGAACAAGATGGCTATTCCAAAATTTTGATAAGATATTTCTCGGAGGGAAGGCAGCTAAAAAGGAAATGGGAAGGTGATTGGCTCCCCTCCGACAACTTTTTAACATCCTCCTCAACATGCCCTGAAAATTTAAACTTACTACCTGCAGGTGTTCTTGAGATATTGCAGATACACCTTTTTGATAAACTGGATACACATAGTGTCTTTTTATTTAGTTTGTCATGCCCTTAAACATTCTCCTAACTTTCACCTTAATACTCTTAAATTTTTCGAACACACCTAGAATCAACCATCTCAAATTTTCCTGATTATAAATCCTGCATCTAAGAAAGGGCAAATTGCATAATTTATGACCCTCGCCCTGAAGGCTCTGGGGAGAGGGGCATTGCATCCCTGGAGCCATAGTTAGTCGAAATTTTGACTGTTATGAACGAAATTTCTTTTTCAAAATTTTGCTTAGTGATGAGGGAAGGGAGCATCTAAAAACTGCAAATTTGCTGGTTGCCCTCTATAGATATTCAACATCCCTCAAATTTTCCACTTAATACCCTCAGTCGTTTTTTAAATATTGATAATACGCCCTTCTGAAAACCAGCACGCGCACATTGTTGCACTGTGCTCAGCATCCCTCTCCAAAGCTTTGGTGGGTTATGTCATCCCCATAGGCATAGTTACCTGAACTCTGAACTATTTTGAATAAGATGTCTATTTAAAAATTTGATCGAACCTTTTTGGAGTGTGGACAACTAAAAAAGCCATGGAAGGGGGCTGGCAGCCCTCCAACCACTTTTCAACATGTTTCGAAAGTTTCAACTTAATACCCCCAGCCGTTGTTAAAATATTGCGGATCCTCCTTTTCGATAAGCTGGATGCACAGTGTGCCTTTTGAATTAGCATAGCATACCCCTCAAAATTCGCCGAAGTTTCATCTTAATGCCCTTAGCTTTTTTCAGATACACCCAAAATCAAACATTTTTCTGTTTTCCTAATGATAAATCATGTATGTAAACAATGGGCAAATTGGACAATTTACAACCGTGTCACCGGGACTATTGGAGGATGGCCTACCTCGCTGGAGGTATAGCTATTAGAGGTTTTTAAAAGTTTGAACAGAATGACAATTTCAAAATTTTGATATTTGTTTAGCAGAGGGGGTATCTAAAAAGAACAAGGAAAGGGAGGGGTTGGTTGCCCTCCAATATCTCTGCAACACAAATCGAAAGTTTCAACTTGATACCCTAAGTTGTATAAATAATAATTCAATAGGGACAATTTCTTTTTATTTGACTGTGAAACAACAACAAAAAATCTCTTGATATTTCAGTAACATATACAGTGACCATCTTCAGCAGATAAACTAAAATAATAGAAATAAAACGTCGGTATTTATACAAAACAACACATTAGTTATAAAATATTTTAACGCTTTTGTTTTTTTCAAAGTAGTTACAGGTGCAAATATCTTTGATTTCCTAGTTTCTGGCTTATTGGCTTGATTTGTACATGAAGGTTCATCATCAGGTTAACAAAGGTCAAAATAGTGTGAGAAACGAAATTTAATTTATTTGACTGTTGTAAGTTATCATAATTTAAATTTAAGCCAAATTCACCTGCATCTCTCTTCAGTGCCAGGTTTTTGAATAAGATTTTTTTAATTTCAGTGGTTTTGCCTAAAAATTTGTTTTAATACTCGGTTCCTAGATATTGGAGAAACATTTTCAAACACAATAAAATGGTCCGGGAAATTAAAGATGTTTTCACATAGAACTGATGCGAAATTTTCAGATTTGGGATTTTCGCTTTAGGGATGACTAGATAGATCCATGATGTTGTAGTAATCTAATTTTTAAATTCTGGTTACTACGTTCTACATAGGAGCTTCCGCAAGTAGCTTACATGGGATCTGATAGACTCCACTTTGATGCTCCATTGAAGTTCGATCCTTTCCAGGAAATATTACTACTTTTTAAAGCTACCTGTACCATTACTTCGTATTTTTGTTTTGAAAAAAATAAGAGTTAAACAAAATGTATTAACTTTGTTGTTTCGCATAAACGTCAATGTTTTATGTGGAGAATTTTAACTTATCTGCTGAAGATGGCCAGTGTATGTGTGATCGAAATATCCAGGGATTTTTTTTGTTTCACAGTCAAATAAAAGGATTTGCCCTTATTGAACTATAATTTGTGTGTCACGAAAAGGCAGTTTGGTCTTCGAAAAAAAAAATTACCCCCAGTCGTTCTTTGGATATTGCTGATATTCTCTTTTCACAACCAGCATGCACAAAGTGTATTTGTGATTGTGTTCGGCATCCTTCTCAACATTTTCTTTAAGTTTCACTTTAATACCTTGAGTCTTTTTAGATACCCAGGATCAAACATGCCCTTTTCCCAAGAAAAATCCTTATGTGTTAACAATGGACAACTTGCATAGCTTACAGCCCTTGCCCCAGGGGCTGCGGGGGATGTCAACCCCGAAGGCATAGTTATTTGAACTATTTTGAACAAAATTCGCTATCTCAAAATTATTATCGAATGTAGTTGGGGATGTGGGTGGGGCTGGTTGCCCTCCGTTCACTTTTGACTCTTAAAAAGGGCACTGGGAATTTCGATTTCCAATCGAATGGGTCCCGTACAAAGTTTGTCTGACCACCCCTTCCATAAAAAATCTTAAATGGTAACAACGGGCAATTTCCATAGCTTACAGTCCTTTCTCGGTGGCTGTGGGTGGGGGTGGGTTCAATCCTGGAGGCATATTTTTTTACTTTTGGACTATTTTGAACAAAATGGCCATCTCAAAATTTTGATTGGATGCATTTGGGAAAAAAATATGTGTTGGGAAGGTCTGGTTGTCCTTTGATCAGTTTTGACTCTTAAAAAAGTGCACTAGAATGTCTGATTCACAATCGAATGAGCCTCCTCCGAGGTTTATATGACCTCCCTTTCTATATGAAGTGCCTCTGGTAAAAAATAATGTATTGAAGCCTTCTGGCCCTTTACTATGGACAACGCTATAGCGCTGCCTCTGACCTAATTGAAATTTCAGACCATGGTGACGCCTCATTTAAAGCTTAAGAATCAAGGTAACCTAAACCAGAGACAGATCTGGTTGCATTAATTATTGACGTTCTATTTTTATTTTTAAAACAACAAATCAGGGCACTTTGTATTAAATGAGCTGAAAATGCATTTGTTTAAACGAACAAGCATTTAAAACGTATAGTAAAATGCTTACAATAAATGTTTGATCAATATTTGTCTATATTCTAAGTTACAACATGACAGCTCCAGCCCTATAAAAGATCAAAAATTATGCAGATTTTTAGTGCATTTATTTGAATAGCATTCCTCTTACCTATCCATCCAAAGTTCTTTAGTACATGTTTTATCAAAATTCCGTCTAAAATTTAAGTAGCAAGTCAAAATCCTTATGCTTAAGCAGATCAACCGGAAAAAAACTTTACAAACAACCCTTTTATTAACCAATAAAAAAGCAATGTCTGCTAAAACGAACAGAAGTTGAGAAAATAATCTATTCAAAGAATAGTAAAGAGCTGAATTAAACCCAAAACGAAAAGAAATAAAGCAAAATAATGATTTAAACTTAAAACGAACAAAAATCAATATCAATGAATAAATGATACCAAAATGAGGAATAATTAAAATGAATAATCAAGTCAATTATCACAACCAGGAGTAGGGCTAACTTCCCCTGATCCTTCTAATGGCTAGTGTCTTTTCCGCTATACTGAAAACAAAGTATATTTAAATGTTATTCTTTTATAACTTTTTATGTTATTCTTTTATAACTTTAAGAAGTCCAAGAATGTTCAGACTTCCCGGAATAAACATTATTATGCTTTAAACAGTCAGTCTACTTGCATTAGTTGTTTTCAGCAATCTTGGTTATTATGCTGATTTTATTTCTTTTTTGTTGATGCTATAACGTGTAAAAACACACTGATCTAAATAAAAGTTGTTTTCAGTAAAACGACGCTCTAGCTTTGAAAATGCTTAGGTGGCTGTATCCTTACTCCTTTTTGTGTTAATTTCTGTTCCAAAGAAAACAGAATAGAAAACAGGAGCAGGCTGTCTGTTAAATCTGTTTCTGTTTTGTCAAAAAACTGAAAAAGAAAAAAACAGCATTCATGCCAATGCTTAATTATAGTTATTGGTCAAAGAACAAGCGATTATTCACACAAACATATGGTACAAGAAAGTGAGTTCCAGAGGTGATTTAAAATCAGCAGTACTTTAATTTGAATAATCACAATTTTCCCTGATAGTTTCAACGATATATTTTTAGTGATATACTAATTTAGCTTTATGCATAAGCAAGCAAAATCTATGTACTTAGTGTAAATTTTAAGATTATCTTCACTAATCTAAAACTAAGATATAAATGTTTATATTTTTGCCAATTATAAATTGCTAGCTCAAAAGTCTACAATACATGCGGCTTTGTAAACTAGCCCCAGATAAGGACTGTGTTAGACCCTGACCAATAGAATAAGGTAATAAAAGGAATCAGTGATTGGTATTTAAATAGTGACTATCACCTGAGGAAGGGTCGATTTCAAATTTGCACAAAGTTAAACATACCCTAAAAAATGTCTTTTGTTCTGTTTTTTTTTTTTTTTTTTTTTTTTTAAAACTAACAATCATATTTTTGGTGGGATGTCAAACTAAAATGTAAAGAATTTTACTTCGAGTTTGAAATGCTCATAAAAAATAAATAAATTGTGTTCTTGGGGTGAAATTGCACCTTGTGTAATAGGCATAATGGATTTTTTTTTATATTAAGGACAGCTTCCATAAAAATTACCATTTTGCCCTTTGGCAAAAATAGTAAAGCAAAATAAGAAAAGTTAAAATAAGAAAAAAATATATATTTGGGTGCCATGTGGAAAAATTGAGTTGTATGTTACTACTGGACTGCAAAGTGAAAGTAAAAAATAATAAATAACAAGAAACTGAAAGACAAATAAATATATTTACACACAATTAAAATGCAACAGAATTTGCCTTCTATTTATAAAAATTGCATTTCTAAATATAGTTGATGAATATGTTTCTGCAACAAAACCCAAGGAATAGCAAATAAATTCTGTAAGGATAATAAATCAAAGGAAAATTAGCCATAGAAGTCAAAAAGAAAGAAATGTCGGAAGCAAAATATTGGCTTGAGGAGCAAACGTTAATGCTAATGTAGGAACTATCCAATCCCTCTTTATTTAAATTAACATCATTAATTTTTGTATAATAACCTTAATAATAACACTAAGGACAATTTGACCAATCAGATGTTTCAAAACACCTTCTACAGCATTAGCATCATTACCTTTATACATTTTTAAATTTTGAAACTTGCTTCGAAAGCCACATGTTTGGATTTCAAATTTCAATTTAAAACTGTTCCATAAAACCTCCTTAGATGGTAAATATACAGTATTTGTGACGTTCAGTGCTTTTGGGCTTTGGACTTAAAATGTTACCTTTAAAAGCTTTATCTGGTGCTTTTTGCCAGTCTTCATTACTTGAACAGCAAACCAAGTGCATTTTCCGAATCTGATATCACTTCCTACTTTGCCAGTAACATTTGGGTCACCGTACAAGTCTAAATAGTCGTCTTGTTCTTGAAAGTATATTCCCAGAGGAAGAGCTATATTCCAAGCTGCTTCGAAAGCTGTCTTATTTTTTATACCACTCTATAAAACGAAAAACGACTGAGAATATACATAATTTATCATTAAAGTACCAAGGACACTAAAAAGAAATTATGCTTCTCTAAATTGGTTAAGTGGTGACTTAAAAAATCGTATATCTCTTAAAAAATTAGAAAAACCTGGAACTCAAACTTTAATATAAAAGATGTTCGATGCAGGCAATTTTGCGTGAAATACCTTTAAAATATAGGTAATTACAAGCACAAATTACTCATACCCTGGAGTAATTAATTAGTAATTGAAAATTACATTTAATTACAAAATACGTATTTAAAATACAAATTACTCTAGCTAAAAAACACCTTTTTCTCAAAGCGTACCATTTATGTTGAAAAATTTCATTATCAAAGTGGGAAGTTTGCTTTTAACAACAAAAATTTCCCAAACTATTTATCTCCAAGCTGATTCCGCTTTGCGGCGAAACCGAACTCCCAACTAAAAAAAAAGGTGGTATGGCTGTATTGAACTTTCGGAAAACTCTTGCAACGTCCGGATATTCTTTCAAGGACTCAATCCAAAACCGTGCATGAACCTCAATAGCCGAATTTTTATGTTACAGCCTAGAGAAGAATCCGTGCTCGTTTGAACACCATTACTGTCGAAAGTAAAAAAGTTGTTGCAATCGACCGACAACACTTTGCTGCGCTCGGACTCACAATCAGTCTACTGAACGTTATAGTCAGAGCGCCAGATTCTGTATCTCGCTTATTTCGATTAGTACCCATGCCGGAAGGTACAAAAATGTTAAGGGTGGATCCCACGGTAGTTGACCATGCTGAAAACGAATATCGTAGGGCGCATGTTCGCCGTTGGGGTGTTTCTGAGATATAGGCCAAAAACACTAAATTTGGCCTATAATGGGGTTCGATGATTCTAAATTTCTTTTTACAGATAAGATTGGTCAAATCCAGCGTACTCTTAAATCAATAGAAAGAAGAGACTTAGAGCTACACGAATATGATTTTTGTTTGCAAAAAAAATAATACACTTTTTACTGCAGTTTAAAAAAAAAATCAGATTTTTGTCAACAAATTTTTAACAGAAAAGCTAAAAACTCGAAATTTTTTCAAGATAAAGTATTTTTTTTTATATTAAAAAAGAAAGCCCGTTTAATTCCGAACACATTGAGCTAAGAAAAACAGTTTAAATTATTATATCTGGGGGGTTTGCAACTTTTTTTAGCGAGTGTACCCGATAATAGGAATTTTGTTTAGTAACTTGCTACCTAGCGGGAAGTTGATTGATAAGCTAAACAGAAGAAATTGATAAGCAGAAGATGAAAAAGAAAAGTGAGTCAGGTAGGCCAAGATAAAAAAAAGAAAACAGTTACTTCAGGTTGATTCAACATGTAATTCTGACGCAAATACTGATTTGCTGATGGATGATAATGAGATGCTTGAGATGCTCAACTATCTCAAGGCAGTTGGTAGGATAATGGACAGCTCTGGACTCAAAGAGATTATAGTGCAGGCAAAGCTGCTGCTACCTGGTACATGCGAAAAGGTATTTCAAGGGAAAGGCTACTACCAAGCTATCAAGGCCTACTGCATACTGTACGAGATCTTGTTAGCGCTTTACTGGGAGTCCTTGGAAGAGTATTACTCCGAAGCACAAGAAGACTTATCCCGTCTGGACCAGCTGGGTAGTGCCATTGAGTTATTCAGGACTTCATTGGCAAACGCTGCTAACGCGCGAATTCCACTTCAGAAGGCAAACGATATCTTAATCACTTTGGCTCCCATAATGAATGCCTTCGAAATGCGTCACCCACGTTTGCTTTCTGAAGGGAGCTCATGGAAATACTTGAAATAGCGATGCAATTCAATCATGCTAAACGAGACTGTGACTGGGAGTCTCATTTGACAGCAACTGCTTGGATGTTGCCATAGTTGGCGGTGGCTGACTATCCTCAGTATACAAGATGTCTCATACAGTACCTATATGGCATGCGAAGTTTACCGCAAACCTTTCCTGATGTACACAGGAGGCTCATGAAAGGATGCTTCGCAGTGACGAGAACGCACACCAGGTTCACGGCCACCTGTTCCAATCAGATACTGGAATGTACAGTGAACAAGGATGCAAAGACAACGGCCGGAATGATAGGAGAACAAATGGATGAGAGACAGACTGAAGCTTGGATTCTTACCTTACCGATTTTCGCTGCCATCAGCAATGGTTTCCTGCAAGTATTCAACGTATTTACAGAGACATTAAAATATCACGAAGACAGTCAGTCGACGACGACACGATTACACCTTCCATGAGATAGAGTTCAAGACATTTTCACTACATGTGGCAATCTGTTCAGCAGAGTGGACTTCGACCTAGTGAATATTATGACGTCAGAAGTTGTGGACAATGAGGAGATTGTTTCTGATATTACTTGCGTAGCCACAAAAGGAAAAGAGGTGGTTGAGGACTTTCTGTGCAACAGGAAAGACGATGTGAAAAAGGTTGCACTCCGAACTTTCCCTTCAGAGAGAAAAATTCAGAAAGTGAAGGGTGTCCCTAGAATCGATCTCCTGAGCTCCGAAGTAACAGCCTTGAAGAGAATCATTACTGCTCAGTTGAGCTACGGCAAAGAAAAGGAGACAGCAGTTGCAAAGATCCCCACAAAAGAGATTTTTCCTTTCCCTCTATCCATTTTTGAACATCTTCCGCAAGAATCAACCAAGACATCCTCTGGCTAAAAAATAAGGACGGGGAACTGTGCTGTTGAACTGGCTAAGAAAAAAAGGAGGACTTTCAGCTTGGCCGGCGACTTTGAAATCCAAAGAAACAACATCAGCTACAGTACACATCATTGACCTAATGTCCAAGATAAGGTCATATCGGCCTGCCAGGTTTGAAACAGTCAAATCCTTCGTGGGAAGATTGCTTCTATCATTGCTGAATGATCTTCCAGTGGGTATTCCTGAAGTCCACATTGTCGCTCATCGGTACAATGGGCTGTTTGGGAAGCTCACGGACACCGGAGAGTCGATCTCCTTGAAATCAGCATGCAGACTCCAACGAGGGAAAGGGAAAAACCTCCAGATTTCCGCTCTTAGAACAGTTGAAGGATTGGATGCCGTACTTGCAAGCTCAGCGTCTAAAAGCCAGCTCCTCGAAATTTTGTATGAAACCTGGGAGCAGATGAGTGATCAACTTCCAAACGCACTCAACCTTTTTCTCTCAGGTGGGTTCAAGGAGAGATTCAAAATATCTCTGGTCAAGAGTGGCTGCTGTCCAACTTTACCAGAACACTGTTACTACGAGGAATGCTTGTCCTCCAGCCACGAAGAGGCTGACCAACGCCTTATGACACATGACAAGTATGCTAGCCGTTACGCTTGTAGCATCGTAGCATCTTTGTGCATGCCAACGACACAGACGTGGCAATAGTCAGTGTTCATTTTTTTGAAGAGCTTCCAGCTGAAGGACTGAGCGAGCTTTTCTTGAAGTTCCCGACTTACATTATCCCAGTACACGAGCCGGAGGATGGAGTCCACTTGTCCAATGAGGAGCAGATTATGTTACCGTTCGTGCACTCTCTGCCAGGTTGTGACATAACGAACTTTTTCTTCGGTGTCGGGAAAGCTTCTTTCTTAAACACCGCGGTGTCTCCAACTTTTGCCTCAAAAATGGTGTCTGTGACGGAGCTGATCAAGGATGCAAAAGCGAAGCTTTCAGTCGACGTGTTTAGTGAAGTTTAAAACCTATCAAATTCCTGGTCATTGAAATGTATGGCAAACAGGCCGGATTCAATTCTCTGGCCAATGTAAGGGCTTACATTCGGTGCCAGAAACAAGATGTGAAAAGACTGCCACCTTCTGACGACACCTTCGAGCCATGCATACGAAGAGCCATATTCGCTACATGGATAATCTTGTCGTCAGTAAAGGCTCGGCCGAGCATTCCAAATCCACTCCTCCTTTGATTGAAGATGGCGGAGGGGAAGGGGAAGGGTAGATGCGGTCGTCTCAAGCTGTAAAGAAGCATCAAGTCTGGAATCTAACTGCAGATGCAAAAGTGGAAGATACAGGAAAGACTGTAGCTGCTCAAAAATGAAAGGATGCTACAGCTTATGCTCCTGCCGCAGAATGAGGAGGGGGTGCAGGGAGTCTGACCTTGCCACATTTGAATTCTCGGAAGAAGAAAATGAGGAATATTTGTGAAAGTTTTATTTGATACCTTTTACTTTTAATTACAACAGGTCCCTAAACAGTTACTCTTACCCAATTTTACGGGCAGGCTGAGTAAGACAACTCCAATGCGCCGACTGAATCCATCTGTGAAGCAGAATTCTTTTATGTAGTAAATAGCTCAGTCGTATTACTGGCAAATCAGGTCCCAAAAAGGTAATTGCAGACGCCTTAGTACACCAGAAAACATATTCGTCCATTCAAAAAAAAATTGTTTTTTTAGTCAACATTTTTTTAAAACCTACTTTTATTTTTAAGTAAAAGTTAAAAATTTTAAGCAGTTAGGAAGTTTGTAGTAGTCCTACCCTTTGAAGAAAAACAAATGTTATGTCCCTTTTCACGATACGGCTAGTGATCATTTCAGTGACACTACAAAAAAAAATCGCAGACCTTTTAGAAATAAAAATAGTTTATATGTTTTTAGCTCAAATTATACGGAATTGAATGCACTTTCTTTTCGAATATGAAAAAAAAATTTGTTACCTAGAAGAAATTTCGAGTTTTTAGCCTTTCTTTGAGATATTTGTCAAATTTTACAGCACTAATTCTAAAACTGCAGTAAATAGAGAATAAAATAGCGTTTTTTTCAATTTAAAAATCATATTCTTGTAGATCTAGATCTCTTCTTTTGATTGATATAACATCACGCCAGATTCCTCAACCCAATAACTTGCAAAAAATCCTGAATCATCACACTTAGTTATAGGCTAAATTTGGCGTTTTTGGCCTATATCTCAGAAACGCCCCAACGGCAAACATGCGCCCTACGATATTCGTTTTCAGCATGGTCGACTACCCTAGGATCCGTCCTCAGCATTTTTGTACCTTCCGGCATGGCTGGGTGCATGATACAGAATCTGGCGCTCTGACTATTAGCTTTGGCTAGCAAAATATGTTTCATTTCGTCACAAATCATATCAATGGTTTGGTCGTGGATATGTCCCGGTATCTATCATCCTCGAAAGCAGGTTGGCTTCCACTAGCTCCTTAAAACTAGGTTCCCCTAGCTGCATTGTCAAAGCGTGTGCAAATCGGTTTTCTAAACCATGCAAAATCGCTTCCACTAGAGTTTGTGCGTGCTTGATAGAGCGGTTTCGTTTCATGTCAATAATTTTCTGCAATCAACGTGGGTAACACCGTTCCCAGAAAACAGTTCTTGTCCCCCTTTAGTATGTCAATTACCCTTGCGACAGGCTCAGTTACTTTGGCATACTCTTCGAGAAACTCAAGCTCGATCGTTTTAACTTCGGCAGGTTTAGTTTGGTACAAACCTGTTCAATCTTGTCCCGCACTTTGAAAGTCCCTGCCTAAATCTGTCCAATCTTGCAAACTGCAACAACGTTTCCATCATCAAGAATACTTTTTTGATCCTGAAGAATTTTCCGTCCAGAATAGGTGAAATGGTTTGCCCTTCCAAACCCATTATGACTGATGATGATGATGACTTTATTTTTGAAAATTTTGCCATATCAAAATTATTGTCTCAAAATCCCTCAGGAAAGCATAGAATACTCCCTAAAACTATTTAATAGATAATAGTACTTAAAATATTGAAAAAAGTTAATTTGTATTTAAATAAAAAAAATTAAATACGTATTTAAATTACTTGATCTAATTTGTAATAAAATATATATTTAAATACTTTGAAAAGTTATTAAATTACGTATTTGAGTACTTGCAATTAATTGCTTCCACAACAGTGCCCCGCTCTTTACGCTAAAGTTTGACTCTTTCTCACAACTCTACTTTTTAAAACAATAAAAAAAACTTTAGTGCAAAGAGTGGGGCGTTTAGGAGGGAACAGCCCCTTTCATATACGGAGTAATTTCTGTTCGTTTCAAGTTTTAATGTCGCTCCTTACTTTCAGTTGAAAAAACTTGTTTTTTTTATTTAATTTCCGAACGTTTTTGAAATAATACATGTTTTGATTTTGGCTCTCCGCACATGAATTATTAAAACAGAATTTTCATATTAATTTTGTTGTGGCTAAATGGCTTTCTCATAGTTTTAATCGGACGAATTTAAGAAAAAGGGGTGAGGTAGGAGGCCTATTTGCCCTCCAATTTTTTAGTTACTTAAAAAGGCAACTAGAATTTTTATTTTTTTACGATCGTTTTTATTAGTAATAAATATACGTAACTTACTAATTAACTTACGTAACGAGCTTCTATATTCGTATATTATTACGTACTAGCTGTTGGGGTGGCGCTTCGCGCCACCCCAACACCTACATGGTGGGGGCGCTTCGCGCCCCCCAAGCCCCCCCGCGCGCGTAAGTCGTTACGCGCCATATTAGTTACGCGTCATTCTAGTTGTGTCCCCGTGTCCCACCTGTGAATATATATATATATATATATATATATATATATATATATATATATATATATATATATATATATATATATATATATATATATATATATATATATATATATATATATATATATATATATATATATATATATATATATATAAATATTTAACTACGTAAAACTTGCGAATATACAACATTCTTTGCTGTCCCATTGTCTGTCCATATAAATAGATTGTCAGGTTTACCAACTCTTGAACATGCAACATAATAATTGTCCATGGGAAATCAATCTGTATTCAGATCTATACCGCATTTTTTAACGATTGCCCTTGAGCTTTGTTGATGGTGATTGCTAATAGAACATTCCCTGTGTCCCCGTTGTCATTTATATATCCCCCTGTGCCTCGGCGTCCCCGTTGTATTTGTGTCCCTGTGTCCTGGTCGTCATTTATATTCCCTGTGTCCCGGTCGTCACTTGTGTCCCGTTATCCCAGTCTGTAATTTCTCTTTGAATGTCCCGGTCGTCATTTATATTCCCTCTCTCCCGGTGTCCCGGTCGTCTTTTGTGTCCCGGTCGTCATTTGTGTCCCGGTCTGTAATTTCTCTTTGAGTGTCCCGGTCGTCATTTATATTCCCTGTGTCCCGGTCGTCATTTGTGTCCCGGTGTCCCGGTCTGTAGTGTCATATTATAATGACGTCATATACAAAGCCTTATATACTTATAATGACGTCAAATGCAAACCTCTAAACAACCAAACATGCATATATACAACTTATTTTTATACTAGCTGTTGGGGTGGCTCTTCACGCCACCCCAACACCTAGTTGGTGGGGCGCTTCGCGCCACCCAAGCCCCCCACGCCCGTAAGTCCTTACGCGCCATATAAGTTGCGCGCCATTGTAGTTGTGTCCCTGTGTCCCACCTGTGAATAGAGATAGGTATATATATATATATATATATATATATATATATATATATATATATATATATATATATATATATATATATATATATATATATATATATATATATATATATATATATATATATATATATATATATATATATATATATATATATATATATATATGTTGCATATAAATAGATTGTCAGGGTTACTGACTTTTGAACATGCAACATATAATTGTCCATGGGAAAAACAATCCGTATTCAGATCTATACCTCATTATTCTAATGATGTGTCCCTGTGTCCCGGTCGTCATTTATATTCCCTGTGTCCCGGTCGTCATTTGTGTCCCGGTGTCCCAGTTTGTAATTTCTCTTTGAGTGTCCCGGTCGTCATTTATATTCCCTGTGTCCCGGTGTCCTGGTCGTCATTTGTGTCCCGGTCTGTAATTTCTATTCGAACAATCCCTGTGTCCCAGTTGTCATTTATATATCCCGCCTGTGCCCCCGGCGTCCCCGTTGTAGTTGTGTCCCTGTGTCCCGGTCGTCATTTATATTCCCTGTGTCCCGGTCGTGATTTGTGTCCGGGTGTCCCAGTCTGTAATTTCTCTTTGAGGTTCCCGGTCGTCATTTATATTCTCTGTGTCCTGGTCGTCATTTGTGTCCCGGTGTCCCGGTATTTAATTTCATCAGTTGAAAAACATGACTTCAGTCGACAAACAACTTCATGACGCATACAGCTCAATCCTTATAATGACGTCAGTCGACAAACATGACGTCAGTCGTCGCAAAAACATGACGTCACTCGACACACACACACACACAGACAACTTATTTATATATATATATAGATATATAAATACAGTTTCTTTTTTAGTTTTTTTCTTTTTTAGTTTTTTCTTTTCTTAGTTTTTTTCTTTTTTAGTTTTTCTTATTTTTAGTTTCTTCTTTTTATTGATTTGTTTTCTTCAATTTGTCAAAGTTCATTCTAACATTGACACTTGGAAAAATCTTTACGTGCCAAGCATGCTAAAGCTCCAACAATTTATAATAGACCTGAAAATTTTAGGTGTCTGTTTTAAGATTTTCGAATTACTTTAATCTATTGTCAAAATATATTGAAATATTTGTGCAATTCCCTTTTTTTTTTTTTAGTATATATAAAAATAAGTTGTCTGTGTGTTATGTCTGTTACACTTTGTCTGTTACGCCAGATTATATCTTCTATATATATAAAAAATAAGTTGTATGTATTTTTGTGTTGAGTGTTTAAATGTAAAAACTGGGAATTGCATAAATATTTCGAAATATTTTGACAATAGATTAATGTAATTTGAAAACCTTAAAAAAGATACTTAAAATTTGAGGTTTATTATAAATTGTTGAGCTTTATCAAGCTTGGCACGTTGAGATTTCTCTAACTGTCAATGTTAGAATGAACATTAACAAATAGAAAAACATTGAAAAAGATAGAATGTTACTAAATCCTACAACAGAAGAAACAGCCGAGGAAGCTGCTCAAAGAGTTAATGCCAAAAGGCTTGCGGCTAAAGAACGCAAAACCGCGCAATTAGATGAAAATCAACCTGGACAGCGAGAGTCAAAACGTATCAAAACTGAAAATGATAGCGATGATGATTGGGTTTGGGATTTTGACTTGGATAAGGTCATCAATGCCTACCAGATTTTAGTTAAAAAACAAAGGTTCGGCGATATGTTTTACGTCTGAAAAATAAAGAAGAAAAAGAAAACTGAAACTAAAAATGTAAAAACTGGGAATTGCATAAATATTTCAAAATATTTTGACAATAGATTAAAGTAATTCGAAAACCTTAAAACAGATACTTAAAATGTTAAGGTTTATTATAAATTTTTGAGCTTTAGCATGCTTGGCACGTGAAGATTTTTCCAACTGTCAATGTTAGAATGAACATTGACCGACAGAATTTGCGATTGCTATATGTCACTTGGTTAATACCCAGTGCCATAAAAAGGTAATAAACTAAAAAGAAAAAAAGCTAAAAAACTAAAAAAGCTGCAAAACTAAAAAAAATTAAAACTAAAAAAGAAACTATATCTATATCTATATATATAAAAATAAGTTGTATGTCTGTAGACTGACATCATGTTTGTGTGTCGACTGATGTCATCTTTGTCGACTGACGTCATTATGAGGATTGAGCATTATTCCATCATGAAGTTGTTTGTCGACGGACGTCATGTTTGTCGACTGACGAAGTTACAGACCGGGACACAAATGACGACCGGGAAACAGGGATTATAAATGACGAACGGGACACTCAAAGAAAAATTACAGACTGGGACACCGGGACACAAATAACGATTGGGACACAGGGAATATAAGTGACTCCCGGGACACAGGGACACAACTACAACGGGGACGCCGGGGGGCACAGGGGGGATATATAAATGACGACCGGGACACAGGGAATGTTCGATTAGCAATCACCATCAACAAAGCTCAAGGACAATCATTAGAATAATGAGGTATGTATCTGAATACGGATTGTTTTCCCCATGGACAATTACATGTTGCATGTTCAAAAGTCGGCAAACCTTACAATCTATCTATATGCACAGACAATGGGACAGCGAAGGATGTTGTATATTCGCAAGTCTTACGTAGTTAAAAACATATATATATATCTATCTATATTCACAGGTGGTACACAGGGACACAACTACAATGGCGCTTAACTAATATGGCACGAAAAAGACTAAAAAAAGAAAGAACCTAAAAATAAAAAAATTTCAAAAAAGCAAAAAAATGAAAAAGGTAAAAAACTAAAAAGCTAAAAAAATGCAAAACTAAAAAAAAGAAAAAAAAGAAATACTAAAAAAGAAACTATATCTATATATATATATTCCCTTGTGCCCCCCGGCGTCCCCGTTGTAGTTGTATATTCCCTGTGTCCTGGTCGTCATTTATGTCCCGGTGTCCCGGTCTGTAGTGTCATCTTATAATGACGTCATATACAAAGCCTTATATACTTATAATGACGTCATATACAAACCCACAAACAAAAAAGCCTACAAACAACTTATTTTTATGTATATACTAGCTGTTGGGGTGGTGCTTCGCGCCACCCCAACACCTAGTTGGTGGGGGCGCTTCGCGCCCCCCCAAGCCCTCCCGCGCGCGTAAGTCGTTACGCGCCATATTAGTTACGCGCCATTGTAGTTGTCTCCCTATGTCCCACCTGTGAATATAGACAGATATATATATATATATATATATATATATATATATATATATATATATATATATATATATATATATATATATATATATATATATATATATATATATATATATATATATATATATATATATATATATATATATATACTAGCTGTTAAGGTGGCGCTTCGCGCCACCCCAACACCTAGTTGGTGGGGGCGCATCGCGCCCCTCCCCCAAGCCCCCCGCGCGCGTAAGTCGTTACGCGCCATATTAGTTACGCGCCATTGTAGTTGTGTCCCTATGTTCCACCTGTGAATATAGATATATATATATATATATATATATATATATATATATATATATATATATATATATATATATATATATATATATATATATATATATATATATATATATATATATATATATATATATATATATATATATATATATATATATATATATATATATATATATATATATATATATATATATATATATATATATATATATATATATATACTAGCTGTTGGGGTGGCGCTTCGCGCCACCCCAACACCTAGTTGGTGGGGCGCTTCGCGCCCCCCCCTAGCCCCCCCGCGCGCGTAAGTCGTTACGCGCCATATTAGTTACGCGCCATTGTAGTTGTGTCCCTGTGTCCCACCTGTGAATATAGATAGATTTATATATGTGTTTCAAACTACGTAAAAATTGCGAATATACAACATTTTTGGCTTTCCCACTACTGGAAGCTTTCCGTTTCCAATTGCCAGCAATTGATCTGAAAATGTTTGACCAGAATCATCGTTTTGCAATCGGACACGCATATTTGTAGTTAATTTTAATATTTTTACGTGTGCCCATAAATTAGAATTTTTCAGGCAAGCATTCATTTCGTCTGCAGGAGTTAAACTACGTAAAAATTGCGAATATACAACATTCTTGGCTTTCCCATTGTCTGTGCATATACAAAGCCGTATGCACTAATAATGACGTCATATGCAAACGCTCTTTTTACAAACAAACAAACATGCATACACACAACTCGTTTTTATATAGATAGATAGATAGATGGATACAATACAAATTAACTGCGTAAAACTTGCGAATATAAAACATTCTTCGCTGTCCAATTGTCGCTGCATATAAATATATTGTCAGGTTTACCGACCCTCGAACATGCAACGTACAATTGTCCATGGGAAAAACAATCAGTATTAAGATCTATACCACATTTTTCTAATGATTGACCTTGAGCTTTGTTAATGGTGATTGCAAATGCTAATCGAATTGGGAATTGCAATCTTTTAAATTGAAAAGGCAGATCCGTTGGAATCATGGGAATGCGAGGAATAAGAACAGCCTTACCCTCAAAATGCCCTGTCAAGATTGTCGCCTTTATTAGGCTTTCCATTGTTTTTTTTACGGCAAGTCGCGTGCCATTGCAAAGCTTTGGTGGGTCGCCTATTTTTAGTTGTAGCACTTGTGGTGGAAACCCTGAAAGATATATGGAATTTAAAAATTCAGATGGATAATTAACCGCTTCATTTGGTTCCAAAACTGTGTCGACTGACTTGCAAAGGACTGCCTGGTCTCGAATCTTGGTCAAAACAATATTGTTGATTTCGTGGACGTCTATATTTTTGGGTGCGAGAATCGCTCTTTCACTTAGCCATTTATTATTTTTATAATTTTTTAGAATATTCGGAAATACTTTTTCAATCAATTCATTTTCGGACGTCACTAAACTACAGAAATCAGCAGGTAGTTGTATACGTCCTGAAATTGAGTCTATCGTATCATAAATGTCTTTTTGTTCCGACGTTAACTTGTAAATGTTATTTTGTACATACGACAATAGATCACTCGTACTGTAACTTTGTTCACGATCCAATTCTACACATGTCGAAACAGCAGCGATACGGTTAGGTGAAGGCATTCCCAAATCCTGAAGAGGTTTGTTTGCCATACGTACGCACAAATCTTCTATAATAACTAAAGTGTCGTTATAAATTTCTGATGTAAAATCAAAAGTCATTTCTGACGTCTCTAACTGTTTTCGATGGAGTATATCTTCGGACATTTTTGACTTATATTTTTCCCATAACTCTGTAGGAGCTGATGGAGAGCAAGTGTACGAATTTGACTTGGGGTTGACGTTTCGCACGCGTCATTGATGCAGTTATCCCAGTGTTGGTCATTCTCCAATAAATTCAGAGCTTGGCATGCACTACGGTAAGTGTCATGTATAGTACGGTTTACAGTTCTCAAATACTCAAAGGATGTCGGACCGGGTACATTCACCAAAAGCAGGCGTAGAAAGAAGCATTCATGTTGATTGGGGTGAACGGTGTAGAGTCTTCCTATCGTGGTATCTTTGAAGATGGTAGGTTGGCTGTAAACCCACTGGTTATCTACTTCGATGGTGGTACCGTTGCCATTGTAGGTTATTCAGTCATTTTACAATTAGAAATTTCTCTTTCAACGGTCTTCTTACAATTAAAAATTTGTCTTTGAACGATATTCTTAAATACCTGTGTCCTGGTCGTCATTTATGTTCCCTGTGTCCCGGTCGTCATTTGTGTCCCGGTATCCCAGTCTGTAATTTCTCTTTTTTCTTTTTTCAGTTTTCTTTTTCTTCTTTATTTTTCAGCTTCACTCTGAAATACATATCGCCGAACCTTTGTTTTTTTGACTAAAATCTGGTAGTCATTGATGACCTTATCCAAGTCAAAATCCCAAACCCAATCATCATCGCTATCATTTTCAGTTTTAATATGTTTTGACTCTCGCTGTCCAGGTGGATCTTCATCTAACTGCGCGGTTGTGCGTTCTTTAGCCTCAAGCCTGTTTCCTTGCTGTTCTTTTGATTCCTCGGCACGCTTTCTTTTCTGACTTTCTCTATCAGCAGCAAGTTTTTTGGCATAGACTCTTTGAGCATCTTCATCAGTCATTGTAAACTTAAACATTAATAGAATTCTACGCGAACATATGTCTTATATAACTTGAATGACGTCACCTTCAAAGCAAAAATGATGGCAACTAATTTCATGACGTCAGCCGAAACATGACGTCACCTGATCCACGATCCACAGATCCACAGACAACTTATTTTTATATATCTATATATATAAAAATAAGTTGTCTGTGTGTGGATCTGTGGATGGATCAGGTGACGTCATGTTTGTTCGCATATGACGTCTGAATTATTTCACACTAATACAAAAGAAGAAAAAAACTAAAAAAAGGTAAAAACTACAAAAAAAACTAAAAAGAAAAAAAAACTAAAAAAGCTAAAAAACTAAAAAAAACTAAAAAAAGGTAAAAATCTAATAACTAAAAAAAACTGAAAAAAATAAAAAAAGGCAAAAACTACAAAAAAAAATAAAAACTAATAAAAAAACTAAAAAAGCTAAAAAACTAAAAAAACTAAAAAAAACTAAAAAAAGGTAAAAAACTAAAAAAAACTAAAAACTAAAAAAGAAAAAAACTAAAAAAAATGAAAAAACTGAAAAATAAAAGAGAAAAAGAAAACTAAAAAAATATGAATAAATATATATAAAAATAAGTTGTTTGTGGGTTATGTCTGTCTGTCTGTCTGTCGAGTGACGTCGTGTTTGTCCGCATATGACGTCTGAATTATTTCACACTAATACAAAAGAAGAAAAAAAACTAAAAAAGGTAAAAACTACAAAAAAACTAAAAAAAGGTAAAAAACTAAAAACTAAAAAAAACTGAAAAAACTAAAAAAAGGCAAAAACTAAAAAAAAACTAAAATCTAATAAAAAAACTAAAAAAGCTAAAAAACTAAAAAAACTAAAAAAAACTAAAAAAAGGTAAAAAACAAAAAAAAAACTAAAAACTAAAAAAGAAAAAACTAAAAAAAAGGAAAAAACTGAAAAATAAGAGAAAAAGAAAACTAAAAAAATATTAATAAATATAAAAAATATAAATATAAATATAATATAAATTAGCAATCAACAAAGCACCGAGACACAAATGACGACCGGGACACAGGGAGTATAAATGACGACCAGGACATAAGTAAAAAAAAAAACTAAAAAAACTAAAAAAATGGTAAAAACTACAAAAAAACTAAAAACTAATAAAAAAAACTAAAAAATCTAAAAATCTAAATAAACTAAAAAAGAAAAAAAAGAAAAAAGGAAAAAAATAAAGGAGAAAAACAAAACAAAAAAACGAATGTATATACAGACCGGGACACCGGGATACAAATGACGACCGGGACACAGGGAATATAAATGACGACCGGGACACAGGGACATAACTACAAAGGGGACGCCGGGGTGCACAGGGGGATATATAAATGACGATGGCGACTCAGGGAATGGTCGATTAGCAATCACCATCAACAAAGCTCAAGGGCAATCATTAGAATCATGAGGTATAGATCTGAATACGGATTGTTTTCCCATGGACCATTATATGTTGCAATGTCAAGAGTCGGTAAACCTGACAATCTATTTATATGCACAGACAATGGGACAGCAAAGAATGTTGTATATTCGCAAGTTTTACATAGTTAAAAACATATATATATATATATATATATATATATATATATATATATATATAATATATATATATATATATATATATATATATATATATATATATATATATATATATATATATATATATATATATATATATATATATATATATATATATATCTATATTCACAGGTGGGATATAGGGACACAACTACAATGGCGCGTAACTAATATGGCGCGTAACGACTTACGCGCGCGGGGGGGCTTGGGGGGGGGGCGCGAAGCGCCCCCACCAACTAGGTGTTGGGGTGGCGCGAAGCGCCACCCTAACAGCTAGTATAGATATATATATATATGTTTTTAACTACGTAAAACTTGCGAATATACAACATTCTTTGCTGTCCCATCGTCTGTGCATATAAATAGATTGTCAGGTTTACCGACTCTTGAACATGCAAAGCATAATGGTCCATGGGAAAACAATCCGTATTCAGATCTATACCTCATGATTCTATTGATTGCCCTTGAGCTTTGTTGATGGTGATTGCTAATCGACCATTTCCTTTGTTGCCGTCGTCATTTATATATCCCCCTGTGCCCCCCGGCGTCCCCGTTGTAGTTGTGTCCCTGTTTCCGGGTCGTCATTTATATTCCCTGTGTCCCCGTCGTCATTTGTGTCCCGGTGTCCCAGTCTGTGATTTCTATTTGATTGTCCCGGGCGTCATTTATATTCGTCAGGATATTGTAGGGCATCGTAGCATCGATGAGTTTAAGCAATTCTTGTCAACTGATTGTTTCGCCTATAAAGAATATTATCTCGAGGTAAGAACTGATCACCGACCACAACGATTGCCACTTTGTTGATAGTTGCGCATAAGAAGGCATCAATTCGATTGCTGTTTTTAAGCAGAAGCACTAAATTATTATTTTTGTGGAAAAGATGATATATATAAATATATATATATTTATTCTTTTTAGTTTTTTTGTAGTTTTTACCTTTTTTAGTTTTTTTCTTCTTTTGTATTAATGCTAAAGCCAAGGTTCAAACCTGGAGCCTCTCGGACCTAGAACCTGAAACATAACGCTTTACCAACTCAGCTACTTCGGCGTGAATACATCCGTTTTGAGCAGCTTCCTTGGGTGTTGCCATTGTTGTCCTGGTCGTCATTTATATTGCCTGTGTCCCGGTCGTCATTTGTGTCCCGGTTTCCCAGTCTGTAATTTCTCCTTGAGTGTCCCGGTCGTTATTTATATTCCCTCTGTCCCGGTCGTCATTTGTGTCCCGGTCTGTTATATCTCTTTGAGTGTTTTTTCTTTTTAGTATTTTTTAGTTTTTTACATTTTTCTTTTTTCAGTTTTCTTTTTCTTCTTTATTTTTCAGCTTCACTATGAAATACATATCGCCGAACCTTTGTTTTTTTAACTAAAATCTGGTAGGCATTGATGACCTGATCCAAGTCAAGATCCCAAACCCAATCATCATCGCTATCATTTTCAGTTTTGATATGTTTCGACTCTCGCTGTCCAGGTGGATCTTCATCTAACTGTGCGGTTTTGCGTTCTTTAGCCTCAAGCCTGTTTCCTTGCTGTTCTTTTGATTCCTCGGCACGCTTTCTTTCTGACTTTCTCTATCAGCAGCAAGTTTTTTGGCATAGACTCTTTGAGCATCTTCATCGGCTTTTGCCATTGTAAGTTCATCAGTCATTTTAAACTTAAACATTAATAGATTTCTACGTGAAAATATATGTCTTAAATATCTTTAATGACGTCACCGTCATAGCAAAAATGACGACAACTAACTTCATGACGCAGTCGACACAGAAACATGACGTCACCTGATCCACAGACAGACAACTTATTTTTATATATATAGATAGATATAATTCTAAAATTGTCAGGTAATTTTCTATTTTGAAATAAAAACTAAAAATTATTGCTCAGACAACATAAATATTTTTGATATTTACATAATAGCTTTAGTGGTTCTGGACTGAAAACTAAATATGCTAATCAAATTGGGAATTGCAATCTTTTAGGTTGAAAAGGCAGATCCATTGGAATCATGAGAATGCGTGGAATAAGAAAGCCTCGCCCTCAAAAGGCCCTGTCAAGATTGTTGCCTCTATTACGTTATAACAGACGTAACACGTCATTTGTGTCCCCGGTGTCCCGGTCTGAAGTTTCGTT